>NC_143159.1:16719179-16774289 GCF_041381405.1 Jatropha curcas
CCGGTGTGGACACCGTGCCTCGTTCCGAGGGCCTTTTTGGGAGTTCCGGACCTCCGAAAAATATTCCGGGACCTGTTCCGCGATCCTCGCGATATTCCGGACGTTTTAAGTACCATATTGACATATTTTCGGTGAACTTCCGAAATAGCCTCCGGTCCGGCCGGACTGTTTGCAGTCCGGGAAAACAGGCTTTCTGAGCCTAAAAATTTGGGTATTCACAACTGTAAGAATTTCCCTTTAAAAACTGAGCTCGCCAAACATGTGAATACAAAACACTCCCAATTAAACTCCAAACTCCCAACATCTCCAAATAATCATCATAACACAACAGCACTTCTATAGTTTCATAACTATATAAATCCTCAATAGCATTTTAATATTCATCAATTAATTGCATTCAGTATATATATCAAGTCTATATAAACTAATCATACCAACTCTCTTGAAATATTTTATATTCAATCATTTAATGAATCTTATGCTGATCTCTGAATATATACACCAACATAATTGCTAATGACATGCTTAAGTTATAATTCAAATAATACAACCTCCGAAAATAGAATACTCATACATGCCATAATTCTTAATTACATAAATCTCAATCTACTACTACCACAATAGTCACTTCTGCTCTGATGCTACTCTTCTAGTCTTCGAGCAGCAACCACAGTCTTTAACCTGCGCGTGATAAAAATCAACGCGCTGAGTATAAAACTCAGTGGTGCTCATAATTCACATACTTACTAAAGTTGTGATGACAACTTACTTAAAACACAAATGACATAAAATCATTAAATTTCAACATACATGTACATTTATAGCAAAAGAAATATCAACTAAACTATTAATTAATAACATAAAGAATTTAATTCTTTCAACTCATAAATTCATTACTTGCACATTTATTATACCAATACATATACTATTTATGTTTAAAACCATGTACCGGAATATCATGCTTTGAAAATTCATTTGATAACATAATCATTAATTTTCAAAGTAAGGTTTACTAAAATAATATGATCTCATTCGTTTAATTCAAATACTTTGAAAGTAATAAGACGATTATAAATACAAATATGTTAATTCTTTAGTTAAGGCTCGTACTAATACAAAATGAACATAAGCAGATTTGATCGTGGCCTATGTTAGTGCCACCCCCATCACACAATCGTGGCCTATGAAAGCACCACCCCCATCACACAAAATCGTAGCCTGTGAAAGCACCACCGTGGCCTATGAAAGCACCACCCCCATCACACAATCGTGGCCTATGAAAGCACCACCGTGGCCTATGAAAGCACCACCCCCATCACACAAATAAGCGCGTCCGCCTATTTATAAGGGCTGATAACCCTAGCATATGATCATAGCTTCATATAACAAAATCAATCTCATCATACCAAGTTTCAATCATGCATAGTAGAGCCCAAATCAAAATCATTCTTTCACAAAAGCAATAATTCTTAATCAAAACCTCTTCATTACTTAATACCCATCATTTCAAATTTCTCAACTTACAACTTACAAAAATTACCACATTCTTCAAAGGAAATATTGAAAATATATATATAAATATATATACTTAATATAGGAAAATTTCTCATAAATTCCTTTTCTTTTAAAATTTTCTTAACGTCATAATGAAATTTATCATAAGAAACTTCTTATCATATAAAATCATACTTATGTTATACTTATACTATACAAAAGAAATAATTAAGTATGCCTTACCACCCTAGAGTGGTTTGGCCTCTTAATGAAAACCAAGGGGAGGAATTTCCTTCTCCAACCAAGCATACTAACATAACTCTTATGCACCAAGGTATCCATTTCTATCCTCATCATGCATTATCTAAACTAATTCCACACTTTATCCCAAAATTTCCAACAATTTTTCCCATTTATATCCATTTAAACATATCCACAATACTACTTTTCAACCTTATATATTATTTTTGTCAAATCAATCCTCAAACATACAAATAATCAAGAGAACCTCATCACACATGATTCATACATACATTTATCCAAATAAACCTATGAGTCAAGGCATAGGAAATTTCCAGCATTAAAATATCCTTGACCGTTGCTGTGTTTTTAAGACATAACTTGAGTTATAGGTCTCCAAATTGAATGAAATTAGATTCATTAGAAAGCTAAGATAAAATGCTACAAATGTTATGAAGGGACCACAACCCAGATCAATGTGTAAGGTGGTAAACAGAAGCTAGGAACACAGACCAACAGTCCAAACCCGATTCAGCAGAACTAAGTCCAATGTTTATTGAATTCCTACTTAACCAAACCAACAGTCCAGACCCGATTCAGCAGAACTAAGTCCAATGTTTATTGAATTCCTACTTAACCAAACACTCAAATTAAACCAATCCAGAACCATGGAAGTCTCAAGACACATGGAAACAACTTTCATGAAGACCTCAGAACCAAATCTTGTCATTATAGTGATCAAAATGGGCACTCAATTCAGTGATGCATGTGGCCCGACATAACAGAGTCAGTTTACGTATTTCAGCCATAAGTTGAGCTATGTATCTCCAAATTGGACACAACAGGATGGGTTGGAAAGCTAAGAAGTATACCTACAACTTTCATGAAGGACTCAGACACAAATGGAAAATAGAAATGGTCGAAAACTAGTCCTTAATCTCACCCAATAACACTGTTTCCTAAATTCAGCTTTCTTCAACCATGAAAAGAACATGAACAACAAAGATACAAGGTAGAGATTTCTACC
This sequence comes from Jatropha curcas, assembly GCF_041381405.1. NCBI lineage: Eukaryota > Viridiplantae > Streptophyta > Magnoliopsida > Malpighiales > Euphorbiaceae > Jatropha > Jatropha curcas. The sequence continues at coordinate 16,721,941 of NC_143159.1, forward strand.
ACATACTAAATACTCATCAAACATCACCCAAGAGCATGTTATTACAACCAAAGTTCAACAAATCAATCATTTCATACAAAATCCCAAAATACATGTATGATAGCATAAATGCACAAAATCAAAAATTTAAGTAAGGTAAGTGTGTTTATGAACACTAACCTTAAAAATAAGCTTTAGCAAGCTTAAATTAAAGCTTTCTAAGCTCTAACTTTGCCTTTACTCCATGGTAGAGGTTTCCCCAACCTTTGGCTTAAGTAGAGAATCTCCAAATTTCTTGAAAATAATCACCACAAATCACTTCTCAAGCTTAATTATCTAAGATTAATTACTTAAATCAAGTTGGGTGGGTTCAATTTGGTGGATTTAACAAGTAAGAAGTGAAGAAAAACAAAGAAGAGAAGAAGAAGAGGAAGTTGGCGTTGAAGTGAAGAAGAAGAAGAAGAAGAGAAAAAGTGGTGGCTCAATAATTGGAGTTGACCTTATAAAGTGATCAGAGGGTATTTTGGTCTTTTCCCCATAATTGGATGGCTAAGATTAAGCTCATCTAATGGCTAAAAATATTCTCCAATTCAATTCCTTCACAATATTATTTATCTCCACAAATTTCTCAAATTACTCCATAAAAATTATTCCTCAAATTTCCTTAATTAATAAAGCATCATAATTCACTATTCACTAATTATCTAAATTTTCCAAAAATATTCATTACTTACTTTCTACCCATAAAAATCATCCATACATACTCCAAAAATATTAAAGAAAATATAAAACATATACAGTAATTTTTTTCGGAACAAAATAATACCGACTCCCGGACCGGTAGTACTATTCACAGACCGGTGGTACTATTCATAGACTGGTAAATCACTACCCATTCATAGTTAATCATACTCAATATTTTCCTCGGATCTAAATAAAATATTATCCCCCTTTCTGTAGCACCATTCATGACCCGATAAAATAATATTATTTTAAGATTCGAAAATTTTGGGGCGTTACAAAAACTCAGTGGTGCTCATAATTCACATATTTACTAAAGTTGTGATGACAACTTACTTAAAACACAAAGGACATAAAATCATTAAATTTCAACATACATTTACATTTATAACAAAAGAAATATCAAATAAACCATTAATTAATAACATAAAGAATTTAATTCTTTCAACTCATAAATTCATTACTTGCACATTTATTATACCAATACATATACTATTTATTTTTAAAACCATGTACCGGAATATCATGCTTTGAAAATTCATTTGATAACATAATCATTAATTTCCAAAGTAAGGTTTACTAAAATAATATGATCTCATTCGTTTAATTCAAATACTTTGAAAGCAATAAGACGATTATAAATACAAATATGTTCAGTCTTTAGTTAAGACTCGTACTAATACAGAATGAACATAAGCAGATTTGATCGTGGCCTATGTTAGCGCCACCCCCATCACACAATCGTGGCCTATAAAAGCACCACCCCCATCACACAATCGTGGCCTATGAAAGCATCACCCCATCACACAAATAAGCGGGTCTGCCTATTTATAAGGGCTGATAACCCTAGCATATGATCATAGCTTCACATAACAAAATCAATCTCATCATACCACGTTTCAATCATGCATAGTAGAGCCCAAATCAAAATCATTCTTTCACAAAAGCAATAATTCTTAATCAAAAACTCTTCATTACTTAATACCCATCATTTCAAAATTTCTCAACTTACAACTTACAAAAATCACTACATTCTTCAAAGGAAATATTTCAAATATATATATATATATATATATATATATATATATATATATATATATATATATATATATATATACTTAATATAGGAAAATTTCTCAAATATATATATATATCTACTTAATATAGGAAAATTTCTCATAAATTCCTTTTCTTTTAAAACTTTCTTAATGTCATCACGAAATTTATCATAAGAAACTTCTTATCATATAAAATCATACTTTCCTTATTCAAAATTCAAAGCACATACACCTTAAATACCCATTTTTTTTTAAAACTCTAAAAAAACTCTAAACATATGAAAGTTATCAAAATAGTCATACTTATGTCATATATATGTAGATAGCATACCATACAAAAAATAATAATTAAGTAAGCCTTACCACCCTAGAGTGGTTTGGCCTCTTAATGAAAACCAAGGGGAGGAATTTTCTTCTCCAACCAAGCACACTAACATAACTCTTATGCACCAAGGTATCAATTTCTATCCTCATCATGCATTATCTAAACTAATTCCACACTTTATCCCAAAATTTCCAACAATTTTTCCCATTTATATCCATTTAAACATATCCACAATAACACTTTTCAAACTTATATCTTATTTTTATCAAATAAATCCTCAAACATACAAATAATCCAGAGAACCTCATCACACATGATTCATACATCCATTGATCCAAATAAACATATGATTCAAGGCATAGGAAATTTCCAGCATTAAAATAACCTTGACCTATGTTGTGTTTTTAAGATATAACTTGAGTATAGGTCTCCAAATTGAATGAAATTAGATTCATTAGAAAGATAAGACAAAATTCTACAAATGTTATGAGGGGACCACAGCCCAGATCAATGTGTAAGATGGTAAACAGAAGCTAGGAACACAAACCAACAGTCTAAACCCGATTCAGCAGAACTAAGTCCAACGTTTATTAAATTCCTACTTAACCAAACACTCAAATTAAACCAATCCAAAACCATAGAGACACAGGGAAACAACTTTCATGAAGAACTCAGAACATAATCTTGCCATTATAGTGGTCAAAATGGGCACTCAATTCAAAGATGCATGTGGCCCGGCATAATAGAGTCAGTTTGGGTTTTTGGGGCGTTACACTCACAGAGTTCTAAAGTTAAGAGTTTAGAACTAACATACCTAGTTCTCTTCTAATCAAGCAGCATTGGCTTTCATTTAAAGGTATAGTAAAAATGTCTGCCAATTGCTTTTGTAGGAATAACTCTATCACTATATCACCTTTTTGAACATGATCACATATGAAGTGATGTCTGAGTTCTTTATGCTTGGTTCTAGAGTGCTGGACTGGATTCTTAGATAAGTTGATAGCGCTTATGTTGTCAAATTTGATTGGAACAGTTTCTAATTTCAGACCATAGTCTACCAATTGTTGTTTGATCCACAGAACTTGTGCAACACAGCTTCCAGCAATAATATATTCTGCTTCTGCAGTAGAAAGAGCAACAGAAGTCTGTTTCTTGCTAAACCATGATACAAGGGTGCTACCTAGAAACTGGCAAGTTCTAGACGTGCTTTTTCTATATATTCTGCTTCCTGCAAAATCAGAATCACTATACCCAACAACATCAAATGTATCATCTTTAGAATACCACAGACTCAAATTAGAAGTTCCACAAAAATATCTTAGAATTCTTTTTACAGCAATTAAATGAGATTCTTTAGGACATGATTGAAATCTAGCACATAAACAAACACTAAAGTGAATGTCAAGTCTGCTTACAATTAGATATCGTAAAGAACCAACCATACTTCTAAACATCTTAATATCCACAACCATTTTCATCTTTTTCTAATTTTGAGGATGGACTCATTGGTGTACTAAATACCTTGGCACTCTCCATTTTGAACCTTTTTTAACAATTCTCGAGTGTACTTGCCTTGGTTTATGAAGATTCCACTGTCACATTGTTTGATTTGAAGTCCAAGGAAGAACACTCTCCATTTTGAACCTTTTTTAACAATTTACGAGTGTACTAGCCTTGGTTTATGAAGATTCCATTGTCACATTATTTGATTTGAAGTCCAAGGAAGAAGTTTAATTCTCCCATCATACTCATTTCAAACTTACCCTGCATAATCTTAGAAAATTCCTTACACAGAAGATCATTAGTATAACCAAAGATTATGTCATCAACATAGATTTGCACAACTAGAATATCAGGTGCTTTATTCTTAATAAATAGCGTAGTATCGACCTTTCCTTTATAAAAACCATTTTCTAACAAGAACTTACTTAATCTTTCATACCAAGCTCTAGGAGCTTGTTTTAAACCATAAAGTGCTTTATTAAGTTTATAAACAAGGTTTGGTTTATTATAAGCTTCAAAACCGGGTGGTTGTTCTACATACACTTCTTCATTTAGAACACCATTTAGAAAAGCACTTTTCACATCCATTTGATATAACATGAAGTTTTTAAAACATACAAATTCACAAAGCATTCTAATGGCCTCAAGTCTAGCAACCGGAGCAAAAGTCTCATCAAAATCGATGTCCTCTTTTTGGTTGTAACCTTGAGCCACTAACCTTGCTTTGTTTCTCACAACATTACCTTGTTCATCAAGCTTATTTCTAAACACCCATTTTGTACCAATAGTAGAATCATTTTTAGGCCTAGAAACAAGTTTCCAAACTTGGTTTATTTCAAACTGATTTAGGTCTTCTTGCATGGCAAGAATCCAACTTTCATCATTTTGAGCATCTTTTAAATTCTTAGGTTCTAATTGAGAAACGAAAGCTACATTACCAAAATATCTTCTAAGTTGAGCTCTAGTCATCATCCTTTCTGAAGGATTGTCAATGATATTCACTTGAGGATGATACTTGTGGAATCGCCACTCTTTTGGTAATTCAAAATTCTCATTTTTTGTTTGTGGCATTTGACTTTCTGTTGCATTCTGATCTTCATGTTCAGTTTCTGGTTCAGCCTGATTTTCAACATTCTACTCACTTTCTGGCTGTTCTAGTTGTTCTGATTGTTCATTCTGCTTTTCTTGATTAAAATCTACAACATCATCATTTCCTAATATTCTAGAAGTAGAATCAGATTCATCAAACACAACATGGATAGATTCTTCTACAACTAGAGTTTTCTTATTAAACACCCTATATGCTTTACTATTACTAGAATATCCCAAAAAAATTCCTTCATAAGATTTAGCATCAAATTTAGCAAGGTGATTTTTCTTGTTGTCTAGAATAAAACATTTACACCCAAAGATGTGAAAAAAACCAATGTTTGGTTTTCTACCTTTGTATAGCTCATATGGAGTCTTTTTCAGTTTAGATCTTACCAATGCCCTATTTAGAATATAACAGGCAGTATTAACTACTTCTGCCCAAAAATACTTTGGTAACTTAGAATCACTCAGCGTGGTTCTGGCCATTTCCTGGAGTGTTCTTTTCTTGTGTTCTACAACTCCAGTCTGCTGGGGTGTTCTAGGTGGTGAGAAGTTATAGAAGATTCCCGATTCTTTATAAAAAGCATCGAATTTCTGATTTTCAAATTCTCTTCCATGCTCACTTTTAATCGCAGAGATTTTGTATCCTTTCTCATTCTGTATTCTCTTGCAAAGATGAACAAACATGTCATATGACTCATCCTTATTTCTAAGGCAGAGTGTCCAAGTGAATCTAGAGTAATCATCAATAATAACAAATGCATAAGATTTACCTCCAAGACTAGAAGGAGTAATAGGTCCAAATAAATTAAGGTGTAGCAATTCTAAAGGTCTAGAAGTAGAAACGATGGCCTTAGATTTGAAAGATGTTCTGATTTGTTTGCCCAATTAACAAGCATCACAAATGTGATCTTTTTCAAACTTTAACTATGGCAAACCATGAACCAAGTCTTTCTTAGACAGTTTAGAAATAAGGTGCATGCTTGCATGTCCAAGTCTTCTATGCCATAACCAACAGAATTGTCAATAGAAACTAAGCATATGTCTAGGTTATGCATATCATAAAGGTCTACTAGGTATATGTTCCCAAACCTTTTTCCAATAAATAAAGTTTTGTTATCATGCATGTTCTAAACTTCACAATAAGAGGGTTCAAAGATCACTCTTCTATTTTTATCACAAATCTGACTTACACTTAACAAGTTATAATGTAATCCTTCTATTAAGCATACATCTTCTATTGAAGGATTAGAACCTACCACACGAATACCAATAATTTTACCTTTAGCTTTATCTCCAAAGCTTACTCTACCTCCCTTTTTCTTTTCTAATCTAGTGAATTTCTTTCTATCACCAGTCATATGCTTAGAGCAAGCGCTGTCCATGTACCACATTTCTGTTTTCAGCTCACTCCTTAGGCACACTTGTAAAAATCACGTAGATTTAGGTACCCAGCTCACTCCTTAGGCACACTTGTAAAAATCACGTAGATTTAGGGACCCAACTCATATTGGGTCCTAGAGGGTTAGTGGTAATAAGTGTATTCAACTTACTATGATTTTTCTTTTTATTGAGACTAACAGATTTTTCAAATTGCTTCTGATGTTCTAAAGTCGCAACATTAGAAATAACATTTTTCTTATTAGAAACATGATTCTCTTTTGAAATGCTATCATAGTTAGAACTTGTCTTTTCTTTAGAAAACGATTCTGAAATTGACTTTAGAATTCTAATCTCAGTTTTCAAAGATTCATTTTCAGAATTCAGATTTTTACATTTTTCTTCAAAGTGTTTCAGATTTTCAGAAAATTTGTCATTGCAATCTTTTAGATCTTTGATCTCTATGATAAGATCTTTGCATGTAACTTCTTGATAAAAAGCATTTTTCAAATGATTACATTCAGTTTTCAATTTCTTAAGTCTTTCTTCAGAACTTTATGCTTTTTAACAAGCTTTTCAAATTCAGTGCAAAGGTTATTATAAGTACCTAGAAGATCACTTTCAGATTCAAGTTCAGAGATACTTACATTGCTTTCATCACGTTTTTGGTCTGTTGCATCTATTTCACTACTTTTAGCTTTCTGTGTCAAAGTAAGAGTGCTGATTTCCTTGGAGTCAGAATCGATAGTGGCCATTAGACAGATATTCCCAGTTTCCTCCTAGTCACTTTGACTTTCAGAATTAGAATTGTCTGAGTCACTTCAAGCAGCTACAAATGCTTGCTTTAGCTTTTCTTTCTTTGATTTCTTTTTCAGCTTAGGACAGTTAGGCTTGATATGGCCGAGCTTGTTGCACTCATAACAAACCACTTTAGAAGGTTCTTTCTTAGGCAAGTTGCTATTTTTAGGTGAAAAGTTCTTTTTGATAAACTTTTTCTGTGGCCTTCCACCTTTTTTATAGAACTTCTTGAATCTCTTAGCAACAAGTGCTAAATCATCACTATCAAGATCAGAAGAACTTTCTTCACTAGAAACTACTTTCAAAGCTAGTTCTTTCTTTTTCTTATCTTCTACAATCAAAGAGGATTTCATCTCTTCTGAAACAAGAGCACCTATCAAATAATCATATGTTACCGGAGTTTCTTTATAGTTCATTATAATTCCTATAGAATCCCATTTTTTAGGTAGAATTCTAAGGATTTTCTTAACAAGCTCATCTTCTAAAATTTTCTTTCCAAGAGTTCTCAAAGGGTTAACTATATTTGTAAATCTGGAATTTAGTTCAGCTACAGTCTCTCCCACTTTCATACTAAACATTTTATATTCTCTCCAAAGGATATTGATTCTGGATTCCTTCACTCGGTCAGTACCCTCATAGGTAACTCTAAGTTTTTCCCATACTTCCATTGCAGACTTACATTCAGACACTTTGTTGTATTCTATTGGGTCTACTGCACAGTGAAGAATATTAATGGCTTTTGCATTTATAGATATGTCATTCCAATCAGCATCATTATATTCTTCTTCTGTCTTTTGAACTCTTACATTATCAACATTTTTCATAGGAATACAGGGACCAGTTATAACATTACTCCAACAATTTATATCAACTGATTTTATAAAGTTTTCCATTCTGGTTTTCCAGTAAGAGTAATTAGAACCATTGAACAGAGGTGGTCTAGAAATAGATTGACTTTTTAAAGATGTAAGTGGAAGTGGGGCTACCATGGGATCTTTTCTCTCAAGCTGTTAAGCTTGGTAAGTCAAGAGCCAAGAGCTCTGATACCAGATTGTGGGTCCCGTTTATGTATGGCACAACCTAAGAGGGGGTGAATTGGGTTTTCTAAAAAATTTAACTTTCAAAAACAAAAATCAGAATTCTGTTGCAGCGGAATTAGAAAGCATTTATGAGAGTTAGTTATCAAGTTTAGAACTTCCTCACAAAGCTTATTGCAAGATTAGAAAGACTTTGTGAAGAACAATTATTGCATTTAGAACTGCTTCACAAAGGTTAAACAATTTTAGAAAGACTCTGTGAAGAACCGCTATTGCGATTAGAACAGCTTTACAAAGCTTAAGCAATTTTAGAAAGACTCTGTGAAGAACGGCTATTGCGATTAGAACAGCTTCACAAAGTTTAATACTAACCAATAGAAAATATCTTCATTAATCTTCATGGTCTTGAAATAAAATTCTTGGGTTGTTGGAACTTCATTTCTTCAATAATTTCCATATTTAAAAAAATCTCCATAAAATAATATTAGCACATACAAGAATATTAAATTTATTTGTTTTGTATAATCATCAAAATCTGAAGATAAAATTAATCCTTGAGCCAACAGTAAGGGAGCCGGAGTAGGCATTTTGCTAGAATCTCCACAAGGAGAAGTTATCCCGATGTTGAAGATATTACAGTTTGCAGTTATGAATAACATGGTAGAATATTGAGCCTGCTTATTTGGGTTAGAAGCTTTGATCGTAGTTAAAGCTGAAGAAGTTGAAATTATTGGTGATTCTAAACTGGTCATTGAGCATGAATGGTAATTGGGAAGTTAAGGAAGACAGGCTGAAACCTTACATTAACTACCAGCACATTGTTATTCAGAACTTCAAAAGGGTGACTTTCGGTTATGCCTAAGACACCGTTTTGTGATGCCATTTGTGATGTCTTCGGGCAACATCCCATATTATGAAGGCAATGTGATTATGGATATTAAGGAAGAAGAACAATCGTAGTTTTATGATGTCCTGCAGTGGATGACTAAAAGGGTATATTCAGGTTCAGCTACTAGAGATGACAGAAGAGCTGTACAGCATCTGGCACAACAATTCGGAATTTTAGATGGCCAATTGTACAAAAGAATGTCAGATGGGGTATTGTTGAGATGCGTATCAAGGAAAGAAGCTAAAGGGATTATGGAACATATCAATGTAAGGGTTTGTGGCACTCACATGAATGGAAAAGCGGTTGTAACACCCACCGACCAATCCCGGAGAAACAGACGGCGGATGCCACAATTGGTGCCGGAGCACCGTCTTATGTCACTTATTAAAGCTAGATCACAAATTAGAAGTTGTTAAATTTTCATAAGGAGGCAAGTAATTAACATTTTGTTTTTTTTTTTTTTTTTTTTTTTTAACAAACATAATGTTTAAGGAAATTCCTACGAAAATTTCACAAGAGTTTCCCCTAAAAATTAACTTGCCACACAAAGAAAATATACACACTTCCAATTTTCTCCAAACCCCCAAAACTCCAATTCAACACAACATACCATAAGCACTTCTAAATATCCATCAGCATACGCATAATATTTGAAACACATTCTTTTCAAGGAATCTATAATCATCATACACCAAAAATATAATAAGATGTTATTTCCTTAAATAATCATAACTCTTAATACATTATAAACTTATTATATCCAACCTTCACAACACAATATTTATATACATGCCAAAAATCACCATTTACAAAACATCCTACCCAAAATGTGATATCTACTCTGATGCTACTCCTCTGATCTTGAAGAGCACCCTCTGCTCCTAACCTACGCGTGATAAAAATCAACGCACTGAGTGGAAGACTCAGTGGTACTAAATAACTAACAATTTAATTAACAAGAATAGCCAAGGCAAAACTTAAATTACTCAACTATATAAATACCGAAATCGCATTCATTTAATTCAAATACTTTGAAAGCAATGAGAAGATTATAAATACAAATATGTCTTCATTCTTTTATAGCAACAATAAAATTTCATTTTTTTTTGTTAAGGCTCGTACTCATGCAGAATGAACATAAGCAGATTTGATCGTGGCCTATATTAGCGCCACCCCCATCACATACTCGTGGCCTATGAAAGCACCACCGTGGCCTATAAAAGCACCACCCCCATCACAGAATCGTGGCCTATGAAAGCACCACCCCATCACACAAATAAGCACGTCCCCCCTATTTATAAGGGCTGATAACCCTAGCATATGATCATATCTTCACAATAACAAAATCCATCTCATCATACCACGTCTCAATCATGCATAGTAGAGCCCAAATCAAAATCATTCTTTCACAAAAGCAATAATTCTTAATCAAAACCTCTTCATTTCTTAATACTCATCAGTTCAAAATTTTCACTCAAAACATTATAGATCTATATAAACTTAATATAGTATAAAAGTACATAAATCAAGAACTTTTCAGCATTTTCATAAACTTGCCCTTTGCTGGGTTTTTAGCACATAATTTGAGTTATGGGCCTCCAAATTGAATAAAATCAGATTCATTAGAAAGCTAAGACAAAATTGTACAAATTTTCAGAAGTGCACAACCCAGATCAAATGGTAAAATAGCAAACAAAAGCTAGGAACATAGACCAACAGATCAGACCTGATTCAGCAGAACCAAGTCCAATGTTTCTTGAATTCCTACTTAACCAAAAACTCAAATGAAACCAATCTAGAACGAGAGAAGTCTCAAGACACAGGGAAACAACTTTTATTAAGAACTCAGAACCTAATCCTGTCATTATAGTGGTCAAAATGGGCACTCAATTTAGTGATGCCTGTGGCCCATCACAACAGAAATTGGATACAAGAGGATGGTTTGGAAAGATAAGAAGTAAAGATACAACTTTTATGAAGAACATAAGACGTTATTTTGCCATTTGAGTGGTCAAAATGGACAATCATTTCGGATATACAGGTAAGACACAATAACAGAACCAATTTTGGTATTTAAATCATAAGTTGAGCTACAAGTATTGGAATTAGACATAAAAATATGTTTTGGAAAGCTGAGAAATAGAGCTATAGCTTTCATGAAGAAGTCAGAAACAGATGGGAAGTATAAAGGGGTCGAAAATGAGTTCCAATCCCACGGCAGAACATATCTCACATTAAAATTCATCAATTTAACCAAAACATACAAAGTTCCCAAAATATATTCAAAACCCTAATCATGTAAAAACAACTTAAACAAGTGAAAGTATTATTGCACTAACCTTATTAACAAGCTTGAATAAGCTTGGAAAGCCTTACTCCTTGGTTTTCTCTTTACCCTTTGAGGATGGTTCTCCAACCTCTTCAAAGTATGAGAAATCAACATTAAAAGCAAAACTTGACAAAAGAAATAATTGGAGCATGATTTAATGCATCAATAACATGTCTAAACCATGAATTCTACTTAACAATTCACAAATCTCAAAAACCACAACTTACTTGCTTCAATAGTAACTTCACTTCTCTTTACTTTTAATCACCAATCTCAACTTCTACTACTTAATTCTTAAGAATTAAGTCATATTCTATGGTTTAATTAGGTAGTTTGGTGGTAAATTTGGAGGTAAGAAAATGAAGAAAATGAAAGAACAAGGAAGAAGATGGAAATGGCGTGGAGAAGGAGAAGAGAAGAAAGAAAAAGTGTTGTGGTGTTACTTTAAGTGCCAAAGTCAAATTTGACTTCCTAAAATGATGCCAAATGTGTGACTAAGATCAAGTCCTAAGTAATCTCATCCAATGGCTCTAAATATTCCTCAAATAATTCTCTTCTACTTATTATTTAACTCCACCATTTAATTAAATTAACTCCACTAAAATAATTCCTCAGTTAGTTCTTAATATACCACACTAGAAATATTATGCATTTAAGACATAAACTCTCCAATAATATTAATTAAATATTTTCTACCCGCCTAAATCATGCAAACATGCTCCAAAAATAGTAAATAAAATATTAAATAGGCATAGTAATTTTTCCGGACTAAAATAATACCAAGTCCTGGACCGATGGTACTATTCACAGACCGATAAATCATTATTACCGACACTAAAAGAAAATCAGTCTGTTACAGCGGTAGCTAAGAAAATTCTCAGACAGGGATTCTTTTGGTTGACAATGGAAAAGGATTGTATTTCTTTCGTGAAAAGGTGCTTCGAATTTCAAAGTCACGGAGACTTGAGTCACATTCTGCCTTTAGAATTACATCCTTCTATTTCACCATGGCCATTTGCAGCTTGGGGAATAGATATCATTGTTAAGATTTCACTACTTGCATCTAACGGACACGAATTTATAGTGGTTGCATTGGACTATTTCTCATGATGGGTCGAAGCAGAATCTTTCAAAAACATTGGCACCAAGTAAATGGCTAAATTCATTGAAAAGAACCTGCTTTGTAGATATGGAATCCCCCATCATATAGTGATAGATAATGGAGTTCAGTTCCAAGCAGAAGTAAAGACTTTAATAGAGAAGCATAGAATTGAACATCATAAATATTTACCTTATAGCCACAAGCTAATGGGGCAATGGAAGCCGCAAACAAAAACATCAAAAAGATATTGAGGAAAATGGCTGAAAATCATCATGATTGGGCAAGTAAGCTTTAGTATGCTTTGTGGGGTTATCGAACCACAACCAAATCTACGAATGGGGCAACTCCATATTCTCTAGTCTATGGAATGGAAGTCGTGCTACCAACAGAGATAGAAGTACAATCCTTGTGCATAATGATGGAATCTAAGATTCCAGAATGTCAATGGGCAGAAAATCACCATCAAGAATTAGCACTCTTAGATGGACAAAGGCTTAATGCCTAATTCATGGATAAGCTTTATGAGATGAGAATAACTATGCACTTCAACAAAAGAGTTCATTTGAAGTTACTAGGTGTGAACCCCTACCCCAAATATCATAAGCATACGAATGCATGTGACTAAGGGTAGAAATGCACGTGAATGTATGAGTCGCCACCTTGTTTAATTATTTTAGGGTAAACTAGGAAAAACCCTAAGTGACTCCGATTTCAATTAGCCTAAATGCTAGATTAATTATCCCAATGTCTAAGGCATGGTGTGCAAACCCGAGATGGATCCTGAGACTATGTCATGCTGATAAACTAACCATGAATGAATGTTTTGCAAGGTGATCAATGTAATCTGGACCAATTTTAAGTGATTTCGACTTGCCGCTCGGGGTTAGATCCCAAACGTGCCTACGTACTTCCGTTTGAATGGAAGATCAAAGTCAACGTAGTTCGATAGGCCTTTTTAAAAGGGCTTTGAATGGGTATGCTTAATGCATGAGTGTGTGTATGCTTTGTGCATTTTGTTTAGGCATTTTGCCAAAGATTGATTGATTTTTTAGGCATTTGATGCCAAAATTGTTGATTTAAGGCTTTTAGCCAAAAAGAATGATTTAGGCAAATTGTTGCCAAAAGATTTGTGTGATTTAGGCGATTGTCGCCAAAATGCTTGATTTTAAGGCTTTTAGCCAAAAGTTTGATTAATTTAAAGGCTTTTAGCCAAAGAAGGTTGATTTAGGCAATCTGTTTGCCAAAAGATGTTTATTTAGGCGATTGTCGCCAAAATGATTGATTTAAGGTTTTTAGCCAAAATAAGTTGATTAATTTAAGGCATTTTGCCAAAAGATTGATTTAAGCGATTTGTCGCTGAAAGTAGTTAATCTATTTTATGGGCAATGTGTTTGCCGAAAATTGACTAACTGGATTGTAATGTAGGCAATTTTATTGCCAATAAAAACGTGTTTAATTAAGGCTTTTTAGCCACAATTATTGATTAATTGGACTTAAGCCAGATTTGTTCGAAATAAAGGCGATTATACCATAGCTATTAATTAACTAGGTATTTTAAGCCAATATTGTCGGATTTAGGCTTTAATACCACGATTATTTATTAACCGGGCATTTAGCCTAAACTTATTTATTTGAGGCAGTTTATTTACCTAAAGATGTCATGAATGCATTTATGCAGTTATAGAATTATTAGGAGTAGAAGAGAAGAATGTATGAAATGCTAAAATTAAATAAGCAGAGTTTAGTTTATGTACCTGATTTAATCGTCGACCGCTTCTTAACTCCAGGTTAAGCTCCTCGTTAAGAGAAAATTAATTAATTTGATTTTAATGACCACTTAACAAAGCAAAAAAAAAAAAAGGCAATTAAAGCTAAACTAAAATGCAGAAAAGCAGTAAAGAATCGCAAGGAGCGTAAGAGAGAAGGAGCGTCCGTCAACACAGACTGAGTGTGTCAAAACGGAGGCCCCGGGGCCGATTTTATGGAAAAAAGGCGACCCGAGGGCGGTTCTGCCTGCCCTGGAAGGCGGGCGTGCCCACCCTTGAGGGCGGGCACGCTGCCTTTTGAGGGCGGGCTAAACCGCCCTTTGAGGGCGGTCAAGCCCGCCGTCCAGGGCGGGCGTACCCGCCCCAATTGGGCGGGTGTGCCCACCTAGGCAGGGCGGGCTTGCCCGCTTGGGATGGTCAGGCGCGCCCGCCTGGGCCGGGCGGGCGTGCCCGCCCTGATTGGCGGGCATGCCCGCCTGGCCCGGGCGGACACGCCCGCCCTGCTGGGCGGGCATGCCCGCCTGGACCGAGCGGGCGTGCCTGCCCTGCTTGGGCGGGCTAGACCGCCCTTGAGGGTGGGCGGGCCCGCCCTTACAGGGCGGGCACATCGACCCGTGCCTTTTTTTTTCGCTCCAGAGGTTTTTTCGGGAGTTCTAGACCTCCAAAAAATATTCCGGGACCAGTTCTGCGATCCTCGCAATTTTCCGGACGTTTCAAGTACCATAGTGGCCTACTTCCGGCGAACTTTCAAAAAGGTCTTCGGTCCGGCCGGACTGTTTGCAGTCCGGAAAAATAGGCTTTTTGAGCCTCAAAATTTGAGTATTCACACTAGGAGTAGGGGATTTGCTTCTGAAATGGATGCGACCAAACACTCATGACCCAAGGGAAAAGTTCAAGGCTAATTGGGAGGGCCCATTTCTAATCAAGAAAATTTTTTCCAAAGGTGCAGTGAAGCTATCAGATATGGAAGGCAATGAATTTACCTAACCTGTCAATTTGGATAGGCTGAAGAAGTTTTATGTATAGGTTGAAATGTATATGGCAAAACCCAATTAATAAATTCACCTTTTGTGTTCTTATTAACTTTAAAGCGTGTTGTGTTAAGTTTATGTTGATATGCAAATGTTGTGGATTGACAGTGATTTTCACAAGTGTACGAAATCGCAACAAGTAATATAGAGTAAGAGAGTATCGTATCCACAGGGATTGTATATCAATTACTAAAATTATGTTAACCTATTATTATTTAAACAATAATAAGAGAGAATTGCTATAAGGAAAATAAATTTGAAAGTAAAAACAGAAAGATATCAAGCACAAAATTTAGGTGAAAAGAAATCAGGGAATTAAACTACTAGGGAATTTGATTTCACTTAATTCTATCTAGCTTATTCTATTAGTTCATTAATCTACTTTAATTGTTCAAGTAGGAGAAACAAACCTAGAGTTACTAACAAGCTCTCCCGATGTATTATTAGCTATTCTAATCTAGTTTAATTACCTATCTTCCAATAGTGAAATCAAACATAAATCAGATCCTTGGGTTTTGTGGTTGTTTTGTGAGTTCATAACCTAATAATCATTAACTTACGAAAACCCCCCTTGAGTCAAACCATATAGCTTCCGCGTCAAGTTATTATTCTCAAGTAAATTATTATCTTTCTCATATCAATAACCCTTCTCCCGATAGCGATTATTGAAATAACTCAATCCAGGGGAAATTTTCTGCCTGGAAGCTTTAAGCACAATAATAAGTTATAACAAGAACAATGAAAAATAAATCTAATATTATAAACTGGAATCGAATTAAGTTACATCAAATCCCTAGTATAAGAGTTTAGCTAGACATAGTAATTAAATAAAACTCAGTCATACTTGAATCAATCATCATACTTTAAGACAATAATGAAAAGAAAGATGAAGAGTTTAGAAATAAAAACTGAATCACAGCTATGTGGATGGCTTCCTTGAATCTTGGCACAAATCTTGGATGCTTGAAGTCTTTGAGAGAGAGAGAATTATGTAGAGAATAACACAAAAACGAGATCCCAACAATGAGAAGTTCCCTTCTTTATATAGAGCTCCTGAAGGCAAATCAGACTCCTTTTAGGAAATAGAATCCTTATTTAGTGCAAAATCTTCTATAGGAGATCATGACTGTTTAGGTTTTGGATTTCTCCTTAATTGGGACTCCTTTCTATTCCAAAATAGGTTTAGGTCTTATTTAGTACGTTTAGGAAACTCTCCGAGGCGGGCCCATGTGAGGACAAGATTGATTTGCGTCTTTAGTTCATGCTAGTTCTGTCTTCGCAGCACGGGCGTGCCATTATGCATGGCTTGGGCGTGCTTAAGTCTGGAAGTCTAGCTGGTGAAGCACGGGGTGTGCTAGGCAAGCACACCCTGATAAATCTTTGAGGCACGGGCGTGCCACTTAGCACAGGCTAGGCGTGCTTGCTTTTGTCTCTCCCACCTGGAATTGTCATTGGCGTGCTAGAATTGACACGCCCTTTTCCACTTTTAGGCACGGCCGTGCCTTGTAGCACAACCCAGGCCGTGCTTACTTCTGACTCTCCCTTGATTTCCTTAGCTTGTAGCACGGTTGTGCTTTTTAGCACGGCTTGGGTGTGCTAGAGGCTGAGTATCTTGCCTTGTAATGTTCTTTTCTGCGCCAAATTCCTACAATTTTCTCTTAGATAGAGCGGGTTAAGAATCAAGGAAGCTTTGAACAAAATTATACTAAAAATGAATTTAAAATCAAATCAAAGTGATAAAACTCACTAAAATTCTAATAAAACCTATATTAAAAACACTATAAAATTAACACCTATCATGGATTTACTTTAATGTAATAGAATAGTAGGAACTATATCAAGCATTTTCGAGCAAAAAGTCATTCTGTTCATAATAAGTGCATACTTTCAAATAATTGCACTATCAATAATTCTCTAGTATAATTCATTAGAAAGCAAGATAGAAGCATCTATATGCCGAATCCTAACAGAAATCTAGCTGTCAATAGATCAGCTGACTTTCAATTAACACCGACTCCGGAATAAGCCTACAGCTAAGAGCGGTACAAGTCTGAGGAAGAAGTATCGGCCACATCAGAAATGGGTACAGTCGTGCGACTAGGCCAATTGAAAATAAAGCGAGACAAAAATCGCTGGGTAATAAGGCCACCCTCGAACCGTGTGTAATCAGGGACAGCCTGATGATGACCGTACTGCCTAGCTACTCAGCTGGGATAATAGGTCATCACCACGGTCAAGCCATATAGGGGCACACAGAGCATGTAAGAAGAAACTGTGACTCGCTCTATGTTCCACCAAGGGCAAGTCCATCTGACTCCCACAAGGTAAGATCCTGAAAAATAGCAGTCTAGTCTTCCACAGTGTCGCCAGTAAATCAGCGCTGACGGCATTCATAGACTCGCGGTCTATAATCAAACATCAAATGGTCCGATGGTGGAGCCATCACTTGTAGCTTTTCAAAAGCCCACAACTGCAAATGCATTCAAAAAAAAAAAAAAAAAGGAAGAAGAAGAAAAAGCTCGTTAAGTTGAAAACCCGCAAAGGGCGGCTTAAGCAACAGTTAGAGCACATTAAAAAGAAAGAATAAATAAAAAATAAGAGAATAAAGAAAAAGAAAATGCATTTACCTGTAGAAGAATTGGACTACCCATCAGACCAAGTACCGAGCTAGGGTCCCAGGCATGCTCTCCCAGCCAAATAAATGTTTCAGCCAAAATAAGTGGAAACGGCGTACGGCGCCTAGCCATCTGCTCGACTATGGGAACTAGCCTAAGGCTGTTATAGCCAATTGAGTAGCAAATACTGATTAAGAATGCAAAGCAGACAAGAGAAGGCCAATATGGGTTAGTGCAGTCCATACTCATTGCACATTCTACAAACGGTCGCAGGGGCACGACATCAGCTCCGAAGTTATAAGACGGTATCTTATAAGCCGAGAAATCAAAGATAGGCAGAATCAATGAAGTAGGGTCTATGTCCAGCTGGTGCACCAGAGGAATTTCATTAACTATGGGTATTCTCCCAGAGATGATGTTGAATACAGATCTTGAAGTCGTTATGATGAAGTAAGTTATCCAAAGGATCAAAATGGTTTATCAACCATTGCAGCAGTCCGGGTTGAACTCGAATGTTCTGATAGTAGCTTAGCCCATTGAGTTTGAATGGTGACAGTAAATCTCAATCCTCATGGCTAAGACTACGAAATAGTGCTTCAAATGCAAGCACCTAGGACCGATCCATGGAAAATAGGGAAGAAATGAGAATTTTGGGGAAGTTTTTGGGTAAGAGCTTCATTTGGAATAAGAGAGAGGAGCCTTTGTGACGTATAAAAGTATTATAGGCTTTTATAGGAAAAGAATAAAAGGACAGATTGACAGCTGGTTGCCATTACACCACTAGTGGCGCATGCCATTAGTTAGCAGATGGTTGTAGAAAGTGTTGCTTCGTTGTTTTTACTTCTCAGATTCAATAGGCAATGTAATTATCAGCTATGAAGCACAAATACTTTAAATATCACTCAGAAACATGTAAAGTAATTAGTCTTTGGCCTTCATATATATAGTTTGAAGTATATTTTTTATCAGAGAGATCTAAATTTGAGACAGAGGCGCTGGATGGAGTTCCTTAAGGATTATGATTGTACCATTCAGTATCATACTGGGAAAGCTAACATAGTGGTCGATGCTCTAAGTCAAAAATCTTTTGGAAGTTTAACACATATTGGGGGTCCCGATTATGTATGGCACAACCCAAGAGGGGGGTGAATTGGGTTTTCTAATAGTAAAAAAAAATTAGCTTTAAAAACAAAACCCAAAATTCTGTTGCAGTGGAAAAATGATGCATTAGTGAGAGTAAGTTATTGTAATTAGAACTTTCTCAAATGCTCTATTCAGAGAATAGAAAGACTTTGCAAAGTACAACTATCAATTAGAACTGCTTCACAATGTCTTATTCAATTTTAAACTTCTTTATGAAGGAAAGCTATTACATTTAGAACTTCTTCATAAAGTTTAGATAAGTATAAAAGACTATGTGAGAGACAGTTATTGAATTTTGAATTGCTTCTCAAAGCTTCAATCAAGATTAGAAAATTGATTAGAAACCCTAATAGTAAAATATATTGAAAATAGAAGAACAGTTTAGAAATTGGTATATTCACTGAGCAGAAGTCTAGAGTTTTAATGTTCAGAAAAGATAAAGCTTATTTCAGTTTTAAAACATCAAAACCATAAACAACTTTAGCATTTCTAAAATATAAGCTGAAGTGTAAATAAAATAGTATCAAGCAGAACTTCGGAAAATAAAATGATCAACACAGTGATTTATAGTGGTTCGGCACTAACTCGCCTACATCCACTCGCCAAGACTCATCCTGAGATCCTCAACTATGTTATCTCTTTTCAAGGGTAAGAGACAAACCAACAGAACAAGTTAATCGATCAACTCCTATATCTACCCTTTTGTCCCACTAGATTTTCCAAAGGTTCTAGTTAACCTCAACCCTTTATGTTTTTGGCAGAGAACAGAAACTCAATTCAAGACTTTAGAATCTCTCTCACGGAGAAGGTCGCTCGATAACCTATTTCACAATAGCTTTTCACCTAAGCTATTACACAAAAGTTTATCAAAAGAAAACCTGTCTACTAAAGATTACGAAATCTAAATAGACAGACACAAATGCAAATATAATCACAGGAAAAACAACATTTAAGATTAGAAAATCGTTTTAGAGTACAAAACTGTTTTTAAAAGAAGTTGTTATAAAATTTCTGTTCTCTTTTAAAGATAAAACTTAAAGTATTAAGATGAAAAGAAATAAGGGGGTAGAGAGTAAGTTTTGTGAGAGATAAAGGATATGATCAATAGACGAATACTCTTAAAACGAAAACTCTTTTCTCCACATCTGTTATAGACGAAATGCCTTTTTATAGAGAGGGATGAGAATCCCATATTTAGAAAGTGAAATCCTTTTTCAAATCAGAATATTGACTTTCCATTTTTAGAAAATACGAAAATCTTTGTTACCAAATCTTTTTGAGTCAATATTCTTTCTTTTTAGTAAGTGAATAAAAGAAAATCTAACTTTCCTTTAAAAACAAGATTTTCGAAAATAAAAGAAATCCTTTTCGAAATATTTACCAAAAACGATTTGAGATAGGATCTCTTTCGTTTAGATAAGAAGATAAAATTAAGATTTTGGATCTCTTTAAAATTTGTTTCCGAAAATGAAGAGCATAAAAAAATCTTATTCGATTTATTCTTATTACCAAAATCATTTGAGACAAAGTCTCTCTAATTTTAGGTAAGTGAATAAATTTTCAACCTTTATGAAGATAATTTTCGAAAAATTAAAAACAAGCTTTTTCTAAGATATTTATTACCAAAAATGATTTGAAACAAGATTTCCTCCATTTTAGGTAAGATAATCAAGGAACAAAAAGGCTTTTGATTTTCAAAGAGTTATTTTCGAAAAATCCTTTTGATAAAGAGAGAAGAAATTAGTTTTGTGCTTATAAATGGATATTCTCTCTATCCTACAATAAATTCTAAAAAATCTAACCACTAAGGTCTTCAATAATCTTCATGATCCTTGAAATTTTAGGACTTGCCTTGTTTATTTTTTACCTTCCTTATATAATCTGCATAAAAATATTATTAGCACAAATAATATAATTTAAATTTATTTATTTTGTTTCAATTATCAAAATCTGGAGATAAATATTTGACCCTTGAGCCAACACATATTTCGGTGAAAAGGAGACCGTTAATCCGGAAATTGGATGAAATGCTTGATGGAGGCCTTGAACTAGAAATTTATACTTCAGATTGTTTGTTGGCTCATTTCAGAGTAAGACCAATGTTGTTTAATAGAATCAAAGCTGCACAAAATAGAGACCTGCAATTATAAAGATTTATGCAAGAAGTAGCTACTAGTGGGTTAGGGAACTTCATGATAGACGATGGTGGGGTACTCATAAATGGTACTCGCCTCTGTGTACCTGATGTTGATAACCTTAGGAAGGAGATTTTAGATGAAGCCCACTATACCACTTATAATGTGCATCTAGGTACTACTAAAATGTATCGAGATTTGAAAGATAATTATTGGTGGGCTAGAATAATGAAAAATGTGATAGAATTTGCGTCCAGATGTCTTGCTTGTTAACAAGTAAAAGCAGAGCATCAAAGACCTTCTGGGTTGCTACAACGACTACCGATACAGAATGCAAATGGGAAAGAATTACCATGGACTTTGTGATAGGACTACTAAAAACACTGGGAGGCTATGATTCGGTTTGGGTGATAGTAGATCGACTTACCAAGACAGCTCATTTTCTGCTAGTGAGCTCCTCTTATAATGTTGACAGGTTGGCAAGATTGTACATAAAGGACATAGTACATCTTCATGGGATTCCGATATTTATCATTTCTGACAGGGGAACACAGTTTACTTCTAGATTTTAGCAGTCATTGCAGAGAGCTTTGGGAACTCGACTCGACTTTAGTACAGCTTTCCATCCATAAACTAATGGGCAATTTGAAAGGACTATTGAAACTTTAGAGGACATGCTTCGGATATGTGTACTGGATTTTGAAGGACATTGGACTTGCACTTGCCATTAATTTAATTTGCTCATACTAATAGCTAGCATAGGCATGGTGCCTTATGAAGCCCTATATGGCAAGAAGTACAGATCTCCTATTTGTTGGGAGGAAGTAGGAGATAAACAATTGATAGGATCTGAATTAATTCAAGTCACATCTGAGAAGGTAACTATGATTTGAGACAGGATCAAAATAGCGTTTGATAGATAGAAAAGCTATACGGACCCTAAACATAAAGAAGTGACATTTCAAAAGGGTGATATGGTCTTTTCAAAAGTATCTCCTATGAAAGGTGTCCTTCATTTTGGCAAGAAAGGGAAGTTAGCTCCTAGATATATTAAACCTTACCCTATAGTTGTGAGGATTGGGGGAGGTAACTTACCAGCTGGATTTGCCTAATGAGTTTTCTCATCTACATCCAGGTTTTCATGTATTTATATATGCTAAGGAAGTACATTCCCAATCCATCTCATGTGTTAGAGCCACAGGAGGTCCAAGTGAGTGAAGATTTGACATATGAGGAAGTGCCAGTTAGGATCCTCAACTTCAAGATTCATAAACTTTGATCTAAAGAGATTCCTATGGTCAAAATCTTATGGAGAAACCATTTTGTGGAGGAGTGCATGTTATGGCAGCTGAGATGCAAAAGAAATACCCTTATCTTTTTCCTTCTACGTAAAGAACTCTTGCTTTGCTGGTAATTAAACTTAAACTATTTATCTTTTATGGATTACGATCTTTCTTTGTTGTTCTTATATACTCTTTGCTTATTATATTGTCCTTACCTTGTTTATTTCTAAATTTGAGGATGAATTTTTATAAGGGGGGAGATTGAAACAATTCGAAATTTCATTTTCAAAAATTTTTCATTTAAAAATTTAATAAATTAACACCCTATGAATTTATTTAACCAGTTAAATGCAAACGTATAATTTATATAGCTAAACTAAACCCACAATTAAATGAAAATCATAATAAATCAATTACAAATCAAAAACCACATAAAAATCACTATTTGGACCGAACCAAACCTGAATCAAACCAAATCATTCATAAAAACCTAACCCAAACAAATTCTAGAAAATCCAATTTTTTTCCCTTAGCGCTGACTTCACCCCTCACCCTTTTCCTTTCGTTTTTCTGATCACCAGAGACCAACGCCTCAGCCACCACTCCCTGCCGCCGTCGCCTCCTCATCACGCATCTCTAGCCCTCCTTCTCTCTCTCCTTCCATTTCTAGAGAATGCAGTTGTCGCAGGAAGAGCTAAGACTTTGCTTCGTTTAGGAAATCACATTGCAGCTCTCCTCTTCAATTTTCTAGCGACACCAACCATGGCCGGCTGTTAGTTCACCTCCGGTTGCTTGTAGCTCGAGATTTAGTTAGAAAGAGAAAGGACAACGAGCTACACTATTTTTTCGATCAGCAGGCTCCTTCAACACTTCTCTTCATTTTTTTCAGTGAGACCAGCCGAACTACACTCCCTTCTCCCTTCTAGCATTTCTTTGGCCACCTTCCTGCCTATTTCCGGTTAAGTTAGTGACAGCAGTAGTTACATTGTAGCAAAGACGCAACTGTCAGTCATTTTAATCGAAAATTTCTAATTTCTAACTTGTTTTGCAATAGGTAAGCCATATTATGACCTTCTTAAATTTAATTCATGAGTTTTTTTATCTTAGTTGAAGGATTTGAGGTATATAATTGAGCTATTGTAGAAATTTAGATATTCAGTTACTATTCATATGAATATGATTAGGAATTTAAATTTTTCCTCTTTAAATGGGGATATAACCTTAATTCTTGTATAGAAATAGGTAGATTATTTGCTTAAACTACAAATATTTGCAAAGTAAAGGATCTCTTAACTATAGCAGCAACTAACTTAATTATTTATATGAGTTCTATTTTTTTTTTTTTTTTTTTTTTTGAGAAGGAATGGTCTTACACAAAATAATTATGTTGAGAATGAATTGATTATAATGTGAAACATGTGTTTTGGTGGAAAACTTGAAGTTTTGTATAATGGTAGTTGTTACAAGGGATGGCTCTTATGTTGGTTTAGAGAAAGTAAAGCATGTATGTGTGAACCCCTCCCCAAACATCATATGCATGTGAATGCGTGTGACTAAGGGTAGAAATGCACGTGAATATATGAGTCGCCACCTTGTTTAATTATTTTAGGGTAAACTAGGAAAAAACCTAAGTGACTCCAATTTTAATTAACCTAAATGCTAGATTAATTAACCCAATGTTAAGGCATGGTCTATGAACCCGAGGTGGATCCCGAGACTATGTCATGCTGATGAACTAACCAAAACAATGAATGCTTTGCAGGGTAAATGATGCAATTGGACCAATGAAAGTGTTTATGTGATTTTGACTTGCCGCTCGGGGTTAAATCTCTAACGTGCCTACATAGTTGGATTGGCCTCTTTTAGAGGGCTTTGAATGGGTATGCTTTATGCATGAGTGTGTGTATGCTTTGTGCATTTTGTTTAGGCATTTTGCGAATGAACTGATTAGGCGTTTGTTGCCAGAAGTGTTGATTTTAAGGCTTTTAGCCAAAAGGAATGATTTAGGCAATTTATTGCCAAAAATGTTGATTGGGCGATTGTCGCCGAAATTGATTGATGTTTGGGCTTATTATTGCCAAAAGATGTTGATTAAAGCATTTGTGCCAAAAATTGATTGGGCGATTGTCGCAAAAATGATTAATTTAAGGCTTTTAGCCAAAAAGATTGATTTAGGCAATTGTTGCCAAAAGTTGATGTGATTTAGGCAATTTGTTTGCCAAAAGTGATTTCTTAGGCGATTGTTGCCAAAATTGATTATTTGAAGGCCTTTAGCCAAAATGTGTTGATTTAGGCAATTTATTTGCCAAAAGTGATTTTTGGGCGATTGTCGCCAGAATGATTGATTAATTCAAGGCATTTTGCCAAAAAATTCAATTTAAGCGATTTGTCGCTAAAAGAATAATTAATCTTACTTATAGGCAATTTGTTTGCCAAAAGTAATTAATTGAACTGCAATGTAGGCAATTTTATTGCCAAAAGAACCTGATTAATTAAGGCTATTTAGCCACAATTATTGATTAATTGGACTTAAGCCAGACTGTTCGAAATAAAGGCGATTATACCATAGTCATTAATTGACTAGGTACTTTAAGCCAATATTGTCAGATTTAGCATTAATACCACGATTATCAATTAACCGGGTATTTAAGCTTAATCATATTTGATTGAGGTAGTTTATTTGCCTAATTGATGACATGAATGCGTTTATGCAGTTGTAGAGTTATTAGGAGCAGAAGAGAAATATGCATGAAGTGCTAAAATTAAATGAGCAGAGTTTTGTTTATTTACCTGAGTTAACCGGTGACCGCTTCTTAGCTTTAACTTGAAAAACTCCGGATTAAGCTCCTCGTTTGGGGAATATTAATTTAGAATTAATTTAATTTAAGTGGCCAAATATTAAAGCAAGAAAGCAATAAAAGCTAAATTAAAAATGCAGAAAAACAGTAAAAGAAAACGCAAGGAGCGTATGGGAGAAGGAGCGTCCGTCAACACAGACTGAGTCAGTTGAAAGGTCACACCGGGGCTGTATTTATAGGCCAAACGAACTGTTTCGGTGGCCTGGGCCGCCGGAGCTCGGCGGCCGGGCCACCTGAGCTCGGCGGCCTGAGCCGCCAGAGCCTGGCGGCTTGGGCCGCCGTGTCCTGCGGCCTGAGCCGCCGTGTCCTGCGGCCTGGTCCGCCGGTGAGGGCTGCCGCCGCCACCGGTGAGGGCTGCCGCAGTCGCTGTCGCCGGCGGCTACCGCCGCCGTGAAGGGGGGCCGCCGCCGCCGCAGCGGCAAGCGCACTTTCTAGTTTTACGTTCCGGAGGCTTTTCCGGGAGTTCCGGACCTCCAAAAAATATTCCGGGACCCGTTCCGCGATCCTCGCGACGTCCCGGACGTTTTAAGTACCATATTGGCATACCTCCGGTAAATTTCCAAAATGGCCTCTGGTCCGGCCGAACTATTTGCAGTCCAGAAAAACTGGCTCTTTGAGCCTCAAAATTTGAGTATTCACAGTATGAAGTTTATATTTGGATTATGACATATTTATTTATAAGCGGATATGAAGTGGTTAAGCTTGAGATATTTAATCTGCAGGTATCGTTTAAGGAATATTGGTATAAGATTGTTTATATTTATATTTATAAAATATTTTATTTATTTGGTAGTTAACTAAAGAAGCTAATTATATTGATGTAAGAGGGATTAATAATATTGTTGTAATGAGTTAGAAGATTATTTTAAGTTTAAGGGTTGTTTTAATTTATAAATTATGGTTGTGGTGATGTGACTATTAAAGAAGGATGGAAGAGATCCCTATGGAAATATATTCCATGAACTCTATAACAAGTTTTGGAAGAGATCCAAGATCAAACTAAACCCCTCCTCTATGGCACCCAAAGCTTAAAGAAGCAAGAACACCAATAATAGAGTAAAAGAATAAGATAAACGCCACAAAGAATTGATAAGTTTACCTTGATTCTTGATGCAATTAGAAGAATGCAATCTCACACCCTCTAAAAACATGGACACGCCAAAGGCATGGAAGAAGAAAATCTCTCTTTAATTGATTGAATAATTGTTTAATAATTACAAAATAACAAGCTATTTATACTAATCTAAGAGGTCCAGATCCTTAGAGGATTTAGAGTTAGCTAAGGAGTAGGATTTAGCAAATCTAAACCAACTAAGGAGTTGACTAACAAAATCATAATAACTTAAGGATTTGGATATCTAGTCCAAATTCACTAAAGATTGACTAAATCTAAACAAAATAAGGCTAACTAATCAAGGGTGGCCGAAATATTGGAGGCCCAACCCATTAACAAAGCAAAAATTCAAAATAAGCTAACTAACTTAATGAGAGGCAGAGGGAAGCACGGCCTGGGTGTGCTATTTGGCACGGGTGTGCTTCAAGGTAGGAGTTCCCTCGTGAGAGGCAGAGGGAAGCACGGCCTGGGTGTGCTATTTGGCATGGGCGTGCTTCAATGTAGGAGTTCCCTCGTGAGAGGCAGAGGGAAGCACGGCCTGGGTGTGCTATTTGGCACGGGTGTGCTTCAAGGTAGTTGTTTTCCTCAGCAAGTCAGATGAGGGCACGGCCTGGGGTGTGCCATCTAGCACGGGCGTGCTAACCAATTCATGTTCCCGCTCAACATGTGCTTCTATTAATGTGAGAAACTTAGGTGTTCCTTTAAGTTCTTCATAGCACTTGTTGAAAGCAATGTCATGGAGCTCTTGTGTGACTTGTTCTTGAATGTGTAAGGACATGGTTGTTCCATACTTCTTTGCACGGCTCCTTGTGATTGGTCCATTAGGAAGTACTAATGGATTGCTATTGCTGTGGTCCTTGTTCCCTTGACCATCATAGGTGTTTGGTGATAGTGGATCCGTATCAGAATGTACTTTTAGGGTTTGATTTGTGGCCCGCCTTTAACCATAAGGAAGGAGCGGGTCTTTTATTTATTTGTTTTAATTACTTTTCTGTGGATGATTTGGATGATTATGGATGCAATGTTTGAATCTAATTAAAATTGAATGGGACGATTAATTGATTTTCCACATAAGAGCTCGGTTCGATTCATTCAGGTTGGGTTTAAGTAAATAAATAATTTGGCTTTTCTAACTAAAATAAATTAGAAATCATAGGTTAAAAGAGGCCAGTTTTTCCGGGCGTCGGCTTCCAACGGGCCGACGTACCCAATTCCCTTACTCAGAATCGCTTTGGTGCGCCTGACCAGTTTTTAAATAATTTTGGCCTTAAAGAAAATTGGGTTTTAATGGAGTCATTTTTATAAAATTGGAAATGGTCCCATTGCCGAAATAATGGGTGGCGACTCAAATATTTTGTAAGACCGACTTATCGGCACCGCAGTCCAAAAGGTTTTGTCACCACTTGCTCAAATAAAAATCACTTTTCCATTTCCAAAAAGCTAGAACACGTTCTTCGGATCGCTCGGGGGCGAGACGAAAACAGATTAGCGACTTCACTGGTGAAGGCATCCACTAATCCCCGGTTATTTTTAACTAGATGGTTGTAATTAGGAATTAACTCTTGTTTTCTTCGAAAATCCCCCCAGAGAACCCGAAAACATCCTTTTTGTGATTTTTGATAAAATAATTTTTATTTTGGATGCGGTGCCAGTAAATCGGTTTTATAAACAATTTTGAGTCGCCACCCATTATTTCGGCAATGGGACCGTTTTTATAAAAATGACTCCATTTTAAACCCAATTTTGTTTATGACCAAATTATTAAAAAGACTGGTAAGGCGCACCAATGCGGTTCTGGGTAAGGGAATTCGGTACGTCGGCCGGTTGAAAGCTGACGCTCGGAAAATCGACCTCTATTAACGTATGATTTCTAATTTATTTTAGTTAGAAAAGTCAAATTATTTATTTAAACCCAACCCAAGGGAATCGAGTTCCTATATGGAAAATTATTTAATCGTCCCAATCAAATCTAATTGTCACATAGCAATTATTCAAATCAAAGCAATCAAACCAATGCAATTAAACCAAGCAAATAAAAGACCCGCTCTTGCCTTATGGTTCAAGGCGGGTGACAAACCGAATCAAAAATATTAAATCGAATAAATAAATAACCCGCTCTTGCCTTATGGTTAAAGCCAGGCAACAAACCGAAGAATAAATCAAATAAATAAAACACCCGCTCTTGCCTTATGGTTCAAGGCGGGTAACAAACCGAATCCAAAAATATATATAAATCGAATCAAAAATTAAATCCATAAACCAATAAAAATAAAGTCATACATAATTATTATTTAATATCTAAATCACATTTTTTATTTTTAGTTTAATTTCATTTTTGCATTCAATCAAAAATAATAAAATTCATACAAATAAATATATATAATCACATTTTAATATTTTAAGCTCAATTAAATTATAATCTGTTCATAGTTGGACATTCTCAGATTTATTGAAGAAATTAAACTTTATTTTTATGCAAAATTTATTATTATTATTATTATTATTATTATTATTATTATTATTTATTATTTCTGGAAATTCGATGAACAGTGATGAACAGTGATAAACAGTGATACACAATGCGTAAACAGTGGTAAACAGTATTACTGTTCATCGATTTCTGAAAAAATTGAAGAACAGTTACTGTTCATCGATGAACAGCTGCTTGATTTTTATGTAGAATTCATTTTTAAGTGATTTTTACATCATTTCTTGTTTAAATGTGATTTAAGGACATATAAAATGGCCAAATATGAACAGAATACAATTTAAAGAAGCTTCAATTACTAAAAAAACACAAAAATATGTAAAAAATACAAAAATATGTAAAAGATACAAAAATTTTAAGGAAATTACCTGATCCTCAGATTGAGGATTGTAAATGGATCAAATATCTTTTTAGATCTCCCAGAATCTTTGTTTCCAAGGATTTAAATGTGTTTTCTTTATATTTATTTTTTTGTTATTTTCTCTCTTTTTGTGCTTTAATTCACCTAAAATTGATATCTAATGGAAATTTCTCTTCAAATTAATTCACAAGAATTTTTGGAGAGAAATGTGGCCGCACAGTATTTTTTTAGGGTTTGAAGATTATGAAGAAGTGTGTAGAGTGTGTGTAAAATTGTGAGAAAAAGGCCTATTTATAGAGGTTGGGCGGGACACTGTAGCACAGTAGTACAGTCACTGTAGCACAGTAGTACAACTACTGTAGCACAGTAGTACAGTTACTGTAGCACGATTACTGTAGACGGATACTGTAGACGGACATTGTAGCATGGACTCTCTCTTTTTTTTTCTTTTTTTTTTTTTTAATCCTTGGATTGAAAGGCTTCCAGATAGCATTAACCCATTCATCCTCGTGTCCTCATCGGATCAGGCAGGGCATAAAAAACACGCGTCAACAGTTTGCCCCCCACTTTATCATTAATTGCATAAACAATTAATGTTAAAGTGGCTTACTGACGCGCCTTCAATCTTGGCTTCAATCATCTTCAAAGCTCGGTTTGATTGGCTTTGAAGACACCTCCGAAGCTCGGTTTGATTGGTTCGAAGGATTTTGTTGAATTGACCTGAAAGCTCCAGTCGGACTACATTAGCATTATAAGTGTTAGCAGTCATCTGGTCACGTCCAAAGTTCCATTGAGATCATCTTGATCATCTGGTCACAGACAAAGCTCAATGTAATCGGCTTTGTTGTTCACTTCTTCAGCTCAGTGTAATCGGCTTCAAAGGGTTTGAAAAGAGTCCAAAGCACGGTGTAGTCGGCTTTGTTGTTCACCTCCTCAGCTCAGTGAAATCGGCTTGAAGGATTTTGATTTGATTGTCCTGATCAACTTCGTAATCCACCATCATTAATCAGGAAAAGAACCCAAACAGCTTTGCAATACATCATCACTGCTTGGTGGGACCTAACGGCTTCGAGAGACCATCACTGGTTGGTCATTAAGATTGTCCTGATCAGCTTCGCAATACATCATCACTAATCAGGCAAAAGATTGACTCGATCAGCTTCGCAATACATCATCACTAATTGAGAAAAAGAAAACCCAAACAGCTTTGCAATACATCATCACTGCTCGGTGGGACCTAACGGCTTTGAGAAATCATCACTGGTTGGTCATTGAGGTTGTCCTGATCAACTTCGTAATACATCATCATTAACCAGGAAAGGATTGGCTCGATCCGCTTCGTAATGCATCATCACGAATTGAGAAAAGAAAAACCAAACAGCTTCACAATACATCATCACTGCTCAATGGGACCTAGCGGCTTTGAGAAATCATCACCGGTTGGTCATTGAGGTTGTCCTGATCAACTTCGTAATACATCATCACCAACTAGGAAAGGATTGGCTCGATCCGCTTCGTAATGCATCATCGCGAATCGAGAAAAGAAAACCCAAACAGCTTCGTAATACATTATCACTGCTCGGTGGGACCTAACGGCTTTGAGAAATCATCACCGGTTGGTCATTGAGGTTGTCCTGATCAACTTCGTAATACATCATCATTAATTAGGAAAGGATTGGCTCGATCCGCTTCGTAATGCATCAGCGCGAATTGAGAAAAGAAAACCCAAATAGCTTCGCAATACATCATCACTAATCAGGAAAAGGATTTACTCGATCCGCTTCGTAATTCATCATCACGAATCGAGAAAAAGAAAACCCAAACAGCTTTGTAATACATCATCACTAATCAGGAAAAGGATTTACTCAATCCGCTTCGTAATTCATCATCACGAATCGAGAAAAAGATCCAAACAGCTTCGTAATTCATCATCACTGCTTGGTGGGACCTAACGGCTTCGAGAAACCATCACCGGTTGGCCATTGAGATTGTCCTGATCAGCTTTGCAATACATCATCACTAATCAGGAAAAGGATTGACTCGATCGGCTTCGCAATACATCATCACAAATCGAGAAAAAGATCCAAACAGCTTCGTAATACATCATCACTGCTCGGTGGGACCAAACGGCTTCGTGAAATCATCACCGGTCGGTCTGAAAATATAAAAGAAAGGAGCAATTTCTGTGTACAAACAGATCTTGCCTTTGTTAAAATGTTGGAGCATCACATGCCCCCATGCATTAAAAATCGTAAACTTTGAAATTCGAAATTTTGCATCAGGACAAAAGACTTTATTTTTGCCCCCAGTCTGGAATTTTGTCTTGAGACCAAAAATATTATCTTTTAAGCAAACCTTGAAAACTTTATTATCATCATTTTTTTTATTGAAATTTTAGCGAATTTTCATGTATACCCTTCCTGATGCGGTGTTGAAAGAAAACTTACCTGCTAGAGGGTAATTTGGTAGATTTGGTGATTTTGCCCCCTGTGTGGCGAGCCGCACACCGACTCCAAATCGATTGATTTTTTTTTTTGAGACTTTGCTTTATTCCGCTTTGTTCGGATGCCACTTGTCCATGTGCTGTATCTCTGGATGTTTCCACTGTTAATTTTAAATCCGGTGGGGCCCATTCGTATCCTATCACTGCAGCAAGCAGATGCTATCCAGCTGGCGATGAGCATCATTTCAATCCAGTGGAACTTATCCACATCCTATTACCATCAAAGACAGATGCCATCCACCTGGTGATGAGCATCATTTCAACTTCGTGGGACCTTTCCCCTTCTATAACTAGGAACTCCATTCTTCATTCTCTTCTCATTCCATCGTATTTGAAATAACTTTCTTCCATGGCTTTCAGGAATCAAGTCTCATCTTTTATTCAATCTCTTCCGGATAACCTGTGGGAGATCCATCCCCTGAATCAATTAGCTTGGCTAAGGTACTTCAAAGACTTGAAGCCTGATACCAGTTTCTTATCCTGGCTCATAGGGCACTTCAATCCCAATGCTATGGTTTTCCATTTTGAAGATTCTAAAGTGATGCCGACCTACGAGGAGATGTGTGCCATAATGGGTCACCACCCTGTACAAGATGAAACTCCAGCTTTGTCCCCAGGCCCCAGATATGATCTGGCCGAGATTGCGGCTCTATGCCTGGTTTATCTTCCTGACGGAATAAACCCGAATCAAGGCCTTCCCTTAGAGCCTTTTCTGAATAGAGTGTTATCCAGGGATGCGAACCCTTCTTGGGTTCGGGCTTATTGTTTCCTGTTGCTGAATGTGTATGCCATGAAGAATCGCCAACCCGGAATTGGAGACTTCTGACTGCTGACTATTGTCCGTGACATGCAGGTGTACCGTCGCACCGTCTTCATGATGATCATAGGAGAGACCATGTGCTGGGTAAGAGATATTGCCCTTCACGTCACTAATTTTAACATTCACCATTGGGGTTGCCCGATGCTACTGCAAGCCTGGGCCTTAGATAAACTGAGCCTGATTCCTCCGGTCCTGGCACGTTCCATTCCAACCTATGGCCCTACTA
Organism: Jatropha curcas; assembly: GCF_041381405.1. Taxonomy (NCBI): domain Eukaryota; kingdom Viridiplantae; phylum Streptophyta; class Magnoliopsida; order Malpighiales; family Euphorbiaceae; genus Jatropha; species Jatropha curcas. The sequence continues at coordinate 16,754,517 of NC_143159.1, forward strand.
ATTTTCAGCCCCGTTCCCGAGGACAGTTTGATTTTGGAGATAACCCCGTGATTCGGTGGACTTGTCCTTGGTGGAGGATTAGACTTGTTACTGCTGAAAGTGTAAACCTCAAATGTGCTGTATGCCAGCCTTGATCGTTCCATGGCTTATTTCCCAGACAGGATCAACCGCCAGTATGGTGTCGTTCAGCGCATTCCCCGAGCCCATAACTTTGAAAGTGGTCCTATGACACCGAGTCTGTTGACCAATCTGGCCGATCGCTGGCGAAACCAAAACACCTGGTACATGGGTCAAGGGGTGATGCAAGACACAGTGACACCCGAGTATATAGATTGGTTTCATTCTTAGCAATGGAACTAGGTCTTGTAGGGGTCAATGTTTGATGATCCAACCGCTGCGGTGACTGCTGCGGCTGCCTTTTTTGTGTATTTTTATTTTTTGTTATTATTTTTTGTATTTTTTTATTTTTTAATTTTTTTTTTTGCATTGAATAATTTCGTCTCTTCTTATTGATTCCTGTTTCCTGCACTTAAGGGCAACAAAAGACAACAACAAATCTTTTCTTTCGAAATTATTTGCTGGATTAGCTTTTGAGCCTCCTGCCCTTGGATAAAAATAAAAAATAAAAGCACATCAAAGTGGATTATTTAACTAGGGATGAAAATTTACATTTTTTTTTTGAGAAAAAGATGGGGCGAGCATTTTACCACCTATAAGAGATAAAACATGCAACTCCCTCATGTATAAAAACATTTTTTTGTTTTGTTTTTTTTTTTTTTTTTGATTTTTTTTTAAAGATGGGGTGACATGCAATATTCAGAAAGAGATAAAATATGCAACTCACTCATGTATAAAAACATTTTTTTGTTTTTGTTTTTTTTTTTTAATTTTATTTTTCAATTTATTATTTTTCTCACTTTAAAACAAAAACAACACGAGCAAACGTAAAATGTATAAAAACAACATGCAATGTAAATTATATGAAAATAACAGAATAAAATTTGCCCGCTTTGGGAGACTATCAATTTCTCCACACTTAGCTCTTTGCTTGTCTCTAAGCAAAAACATTCATCTTTCTTTTCATGTTGATCATGTTTACTTTTGCTCGTTGATTTAGACTTCTTAAGTAATCTATCAAAGATAAGAGATTTGACGTGTCTTATGAACTAAGTAGTATAAATGAATATGACATTTAAAATTGTCAATATAGCTATACGAAATCTAGTCATTCAAAATGTGAGTTAAGCAATCCTCCCGCTCTAAAATGGAAAATAGGAAGTACTTAGGACAATTCTAGCACACATGTATTGTTTCTTATCACAAGGTATTTTTAGGTAACCTATTTCTTTTTCACAAAGTGGTTGCATTTTATGCTCCATACCACATTTTTCTTTCTTCTTCTTTTTTTTTTTTTTTTTTTATAAAGATATATGTGGGAGTGTAAATGGTAAGTGGTTGCATTTTATGCTCCGTACCACTTTGTTTTAGAACGGACTTCCATTGTTCCCTCTATCATTTTTTTATTTTTCTCTTAAAATACCCTCATCCTTTATTGATTTGAAACACACAAGTATTATGGCTTTAGTTTCCCTTTCCTTCCTATTTTTCATTTAAGTTAGGATTCATGCTTCTCTAAGGTCAAAGATAATGTCTAGAAGATTAATATTTACCAAAGAAAAATTTTATGTCATACTTTAATACCTAAGTTCATAAAAGCATTTAAATCTCTTAATCATGGTATATTATTCAAAACTTCTATTTCAACAAGCAAAATATAAACAAATCAACATGTAGAGATGAAAACATTAAACTAAGGCAAAGAAGTTGACCTTTTTTTTTTTTGTCACACATTTTTTTTTATTTTTATAAATGAAATGAAATGAAATGAAATGAAATGAAAATATAGGTCTCCTCCACACTTTGAAAGACACAATATCCTCATTATGGGAGGATACATGCATAAAACACATAAAATGCACATGCGTAAAACACACAAGAAAAAATGAAAAACAAAGGACAGAAAATCCCTACGCCTCCCGAACCTGAAGGTGACAGAGTGAATTCGATTTTTTTATTTTTTATCCACTTCCGTTCCATGCGTGCTTGGTTTGCCTAGATCACGTGCAGTTGTTGTCCCATGTCAAAATCTGTGACCTGCAAATTCTCCTGTGATTGCTGTAAGGCATCCATTTTACTCAAAAATTGCTTCCACGACTCGTCTTCTTCTTCTTCTTCTGCATGAGAAGACGATGTGACTGGTGTTTTGCCTTTCCTCTGTCTTTGCACTTGCACATAGTATGAGAAATGCAGATCTAATGTTCTAATAATCAGTATGGAAATAAGATCTTTTTTTTTACGAATGGACCTAAAATTCGGCATGAATAATATAGCAATAATTTATTTTGTATTTAAACATTCCTGGCATTATCTGTCGTCGACCGTTCCTTTTGGATTTTACGGTCGGCTATTTTCTCTCGAGTCCCTAATTTTTGCCTTGGAATGAAAGAATTTCCAAGCGGGATATTTTTTTATAATATTTTTTTGTTTTTGTGTCCTTACTTTTTGCCTTGGAACAGATGGTCCCAAGCAGGATCTTATTTCGAATTTTTTTTTTTTTTACAATCTCACGCTTATTTTCAAATAATGCGAGAAATGTGAAAATTCAAAGGAATTGCAAACCCCTTATAACTCCCTTTTCTTTTGGGTATTAATTCACTATAAACGATTGCATTATGTTATTCAAAACAAATTAGAGGTCCATTTCTCAAAATTAAGATCAAACATCCATACCGAAAATTAACTCTTATTAATGCATGGCTGAAACAAAAAAAATGTTATGTGATGCATGAATGTCACAACATATGTACAGTTTATAACACGCAGGGAATGAGAGTTGGGAAATGCATGCCTTCCAACCTTATCTCTTCCACACACGAATTCCGTTGGTAAAAATTCCGACATCTGATTCCTAGAATTTTGGTCTAATCTCGACAACCAACAGGGGGTTTTGAGATTGACGATATAAACTCTCGGAATGAATGCGACAGAATAACAGCAAACAGATTCAGGTTTTCCTTAGGGAAAGTGACTATGGCTTTTAACTACATGCATGGGCTTCAGTCCATTGGGCTTTACGAGGTCTGGATTCCGCAAACAGGATTCGGGCTTTTTCATGGGCCTACTCCTTTTGACGCACCTTTAAGGTACTAGGCTTGCGATTGGTAAAATTGCTAATTCTCGGATAGATGTGCCTAAAACGCATGGTTTAAGCTAGATCTACCTTCGAAGTTAACAACAGTACCAAGGGATAATTTTGGGTAGAAAGTGATGAGAAGAAAGAAATGCAGTATGGATGCAACAACTTAGAAAATAAAGGAAGGCAAATAAACAAACAAGGACGATTAAACAATTTTCCAACGGCTTTCTAACCAATTTTATTTTCAATTTTAGAAAACATAAGTTTTTAGAGTTAATTCCTAATCACAACCAACTAATTATTAAAAATAATCGGGGACTAGTGGTTGTATTCCCCAGCAGAGTCGCCAATCTATTTTCGTCGAAAATCCCCCCGGAGGACCCGGAAACATCCTTTTTGTGATTTTTGATAAAATATTTTTCATTTTGGATGTGGTGTCGGTAAATCGGTCTTATAAACAATTTTGAGTCGCCACCCATTACTTCGGTAATGGGACCATTTTTATAAAAATGACTCCATTTTAAACGCAATTTTGTTTAAGGCCAAATTATTAAAAAGACTGATAAGGCGCACCAATGTGGTTCTGGGTAAGGGAATTGGGTACGTCGGCTCATTGAAAGCCGACGCCCGGAAAACCGGCCTCTATTAACCTATGATTTCTAATTTATTTTAGTTAGAAAAGCCAAATTATTTATTTAAACCCAACCCAAGTGAATCGAGTTCCTATATGGAAAATTATTTAATCGTCCCAATCAAATCTAATTATCACATAGCAATTATTCAAATCAAAGCAATTAAACCAAAGCAATTAAACCAAGTAAATAAAAGACCCGCTGTTGCCTTATGGTTCAAGGCGGGCGACAAACCAAATCAAAAATATTAAATGGAATAAATAAATGACCCGCTCTTGCCTTATGGTTAAAGGCGGGCAACAAACCGAAGAATTAATCAAATAAATAAAATACCCGCTCTTGCCTTATGGTTCAAGGCGGGTAACAAACCAAATCCAAAAATATATATAAATCGAATCAAAAATTAAATCCATAAACCAATAAAAATAAAGTCATACATGATTATTATTTAATATTTGAATCACATTTTTTATTTTTAGTTTAATTTCATTTTTGCATTCAATCAAAAATAATAAAATTCATACAAATAAATATATATAATCACATTTTAATATTTTAAGCTCAATTAAATTATAATCTGTTCATAGTTGACATTCTCAGATTTATTGAAGAAATTAAACTTTATTTTTGTGCAAAATTTATTATTATTATTATTATTATTATAGTGGTAAACAGTAGTACTGTTCATCGATTTCTGAAAAAATTGAAGAATAGTTACTGTTCATCGATGAATAGTTACTGTTCATCGATGAACAGCTGCGTGATTGTTATCTAGAATTCATTTTTAAGTGATTTTTTACATCATTTCTTGTTTAAATGTGATTTAAGGACATATAAAATGGGCAAATATGAACAGAATACAATTTAAAGAAGCTTAAATTACTAAAAAAATACAAAAATATGTAAAAAATACAAAAATATGTAAAAGATACAAAAATTTTGAAGGAAATTACCTGATCCTCAGATTGAGGATTGTAAATGGATCAAATGTCTTTTTAGATCTCCCAGAAGCTTTGTTTCCAAGGATTTAAATGTGTTTTCTTTATATTTATTTTTTTGTTATTTTCTCTCTTTTTGTGCTTTAATTCACCTAAAATTGATATCTAATGGCAATTTCTCTTCAAATTAATTCACAAGAATTTTTGGAGAGAAATGTGGCCACATAGTATTTTTTTAGGGTTTGAAGATTATGAAGAAGTGTGTAGAGTGTGTGTAAAATTGTGAGAAAAGGCCTATTTATAGAGGTTGGGCGGGACACTGTAGCACAGTAGTACAGTCACTGTAGCACAGTAGTACAGTTACTGTAGCATGATTACTGTAGACGGATACTGTAGACGGACACTGTAGCACGCGACTCTCTCTTTTTTTTTTCTTTTTTTTTTAATCCTGGGATTGAAAGGCTTCCAGATAGCATTAACCCATTCATCCTCGTGTCCTCATCGGATCAGGCAGGGCATAAAAAACACGCGTCAACAACTCTAAACCTATGTTTTCTAAAGTTGTGAATAAATTGGTTAGAAAGCCGTTAGAACATTATTTAATCGTCCATACTTGCTTATTTGCTTTCTTTTATTTTAAGATTCTTGCATCCATACTGCATTTCTCTCTTCTCACCACTTTCTACCCACATTATCCCTTGGTATCATTATTAACATCGAAGGTGGATCCAGCCTAAACCTCGCATTTTAGGCACATCCACCCGAGAATTAGTAATTTTACCTACTTTAAGCCTAGTACTTTTAAAGGTGCGTCAAAAGGAGTAGGCCCATGTAAAAGCCCGAATCCTGTTTGTGGAACCCGGACTTTGTAAGCCTAATGGACTAAAGCCCATGTAGTCAAAAGCCTTAGTTACTTCCCCTAGGGAACACCTGGTTCTGTTTGCTGTTGTTCTGCCGCATTCATTTTCGAGAGTTTTATATCGTCAATCTCAAAACCCCATGCTGGTTGTCGAGATTAGACCAAATCCTAGGAAACAGATGTCGGAATTTATACTAATGGAACTCGTGTGTGGGAGACAGAAGGTCGGAAGGCATGCATTTCGCAACTCCCGTTCCCCTGTATGTTATAAACTGCTCATCTGCTATGACATTCATGCACCATGTAATACTTTTCGTTTCAGCCATGCATCTATAAGGGCTAGTTTTTGGTATGGGCGTTTGACCTTGATTTTGAGACTGGACCTCAAATTCGTTTTGAATAACATAATGCAATCATTTATAGTGAATTAATACCCAAAAGAAAAGGGAGTTATAAGGGGGTTGCGATTCCTTTGTATTTTCATATTTCTCGCATTATTTGAAAGTAAGCGTGAGATTACAAAATTTGTAACTAATCAAAATGAGATCCTGCTTGGGACCATTTGTTCTAAGGCAAAAAGTAATGATACAAAAATAGAAAAAGTAATAAAAAGTATTCCACTTGGAAATTCTTTCATTCCAAGGCAAAAATTAGGGATTTGAGAGAAAATAGCCGACCGTAAAATCCAAAAGATACGGTCGACGACAGATAATGCCAAAAATGTTTGAATACGAAATAAATTATTGCCATGTTATTCATACCGAATTTCGGGTCCAGTCGTTGAAACCGAGATCTTATTTCCATACCGGTTATTATCACATTAGATTTGCATTCCTCATCCTATGTGCTTTTATTTTTCATGCATACATGCAGAACCTACTTTAACTCAGGTCCTTATATCTATCAGACAAGATTGATCCGTCCTGGGAAATCACTTCGAGCGCTTAGCACCGACGCCCTGGTCAACGTTTGGTTAGAGTGTCCCCAATCCCCGAGTCTGCTCCGGTTAGTCCTGTGGTTAGTTCAAGTTCATCGGATTCGATTTTTGATTCAGATCTGGTTGAGATGGCTCACGATAATGTGAATGATACTGGTTTTTCCCCGGCCCAGCTAAGAGTATTACTGAGATAATAGCCGCCGCTTTTGCCCAAGAGAGGGCACAAAATCAGGTTCCTCCTGCTTCAAGTAATCAGCCTATTGTTGAGGAAAGGGAGATTCCAGAACCTACTTCGGGTAACCAAGCCTCTGCTGGTAATGTTGTTCCACTTGAGAATGATCTAATTAAGCAGTTGCGGAGCTGAAAGATAAGGTGGAGAAAAAGTCTGTTGCAAAAGAGAAGGACCCAGTCACCAATTTCCACGTGGCTGAATACGTCCTGCATCCTACAAGTTGTACTTCATTCAAGACTTTCAAGCATACCATATTCGAAGGGGATAACAACCTTAGGTCTCATCTGTCTAAGTTCATTCGTGTTGCACAGATGAACCGATATAATGAAGAAGATGTCTTTTGGGCATTTCCTCAAACATTGCATAAAAGCTACAGGAGATGGTATGATGGCTTGGATATGGAGACGCAGCGAGACTGGGTCAAACTACTGACTGCTTTTCTCAAACACTTCAAAATAGATGACAGTGATGAGTTCGGCCTGCCTAATTTGGAGAGCTTGAGGCAAGAGAAGGATGAAAGCTTCTCTGTGTTTTGTTTATGCAGGAATAACGTGAAGTCCTAAAAATTGTAAATAATAAAAGAAATGTAAATGATACTGTAATAAAAGAAATTGTAAATAGTACTATAGTAAATGTAAATAACATTATGTAAGTAACACTGAAAATGTGCTCCAAGGAACTACAAAATATCATAAAAAGTGCAATCAAAAATGGAGAGGACCGGCTAGCGTCGCCTCCGGCTGGGACCAGCTGCTGCCTGCCCAACAGAGGATGGTGGAGGTGTCGAAACATCGTCAGATGAAGAGCCATCATCATCATCATCCTCCTCCTCGGAGAAGTCCAAAGGAATCCCCTCCACCTCCAGTCTAGTCCGGAGCCTGTCGACCTCCATCTGGAGACGAGAAACAGCACCGGCCTGACGGGACTGATGCCTTCGTAGCCTGCCAATCTATAAATCCTGTGGAAATAAAAAAGAAAGATGAAAAGAATCATAGGTTGAAAGGTAAGAGGAGTATACAAAGCAAAAAGCAAAGAACAAGAGAATCATACCCTCTCGTGGAGCTCCGGATATAGCCTGGCAATATAGGACCGGGCGAAGCAGAACCGCTGGTATAACTCCTGATATCTCTAAGCAGGCACCTACAAACGCAGAAAGGCATTCAATAAAAAGTCTTCTAGGTAAATATCTCTGACTTAGTAAATTCGCTTTTCTACTTACATGTGTAGCATGCTCAGGATCCAGCTGTAGCTGTGGTAGAGCCTACCTGAGGTCAGCTGGAATAGCAATGGCCGGTCCATCCAGAGTGGGGTCCAGAGCAACCTCCATGCCCGGAGGGAAGGGGACATCGCCTAGCACGGCACCCATAGGCCTAGTCGGAGCATCAGCCTCCGCCTGCGCCCTATAAAATACAGGGGTCCGATGCCTCCTCCTCTCCTGCAACAAGTCAGGACAAATGCAGTTAATTACTTGGTCAAAGTGTTAAAGAAATCAAGACTGAGGGCAAAGGAGTTACCTGAGTGTACTCTCGAACCTCTGGCAATTTGGCCTGCAGTCGGGTGGTGAGATAGGAGGCATAATCGCCAGGGATCAGGTAAGCATCGGTAGGAAAGCCATCATACTCCAGCAACCTATCCTCTGGAGTCATACCCTCCAAGACGCACATGTGGCAAGGAGGAGCAGTGGGTACTCGCCTCTGGGCCGTGGCAACATGGATCTCAAGGACCCTCTCTCCCAAGAAATACCGGTCCACCCAATAGCTATGAAGCAAGACTCTGGACCGAGTAAGGGCCTCTACTAGGGCACGAGGAGGATAGGCCGCCCAAGCATCTCCCTCCCATAGAGACAGAAAGAGCTGCAAAACAGAAAAGTTAGCAAATAAGCAACAAAAAAATAAAAGAAAACATGCTACTCAGAAGGTTCCTTGTACTCACATCAGTCAAGGCCCTATCGTTAAGATAGCACCTCTAGTAGTGTGGATCCTCGAAACTGGAAAAGGTATGATGGCGATGCGCCAGGTACCGAGGAATCCATCGAGCCTCAGTAGAAGTACCACCCTCCGGACCATCGGGATAGATCCGATACTCATAGGCCCATACCTGTGACAAGATTCCAGCAGTTCAGTGTAAATTTCAGTAGATTGAAAAAAAAATAAAGGAAGAAAGTCAAAAGGATAAGTGTCTTACCTCAAGCGGGTGGAGGAACTGCCAGTTAGACTCTCCACTACCCCTGGTCCATACATCTAGACCATGGTAGAGATGAGCCAGTGCGAGGGAGGCCCAGTCATAGGAGCTGATGAGGCTCAAATCCCGTAAGCAAGCCAGGACAGCGGGATCTGCTTTATTCTGGGACGTGCATAAGAGCTGAGACGAGATGATATAGAAGATGAAGGACCGCGCTGCCTGGTCCCTCTCCTCTCTAGTATAAGCAGGAGCTGCAGGTCTGGCATCCGCAGGTAGCTCTCTCCATGTTGCCAATCTCGTGCGAATCCGCTCGGCCCAAAACTTGTAGACCACCTCGTAAGACACGTACCCCTGAGCAGTGTACCTAGTACGAGTGGGAACGCCGAGTCAGGTCCTAACGAGCTCAGCTCCCAGTGCAGCTGTCTAGTACCGGGAATCTAGAGGAGCATAGCGCATGGCAGGTGGAAACAGAGGCTGAGTCCAACGAAGTCCAACGGCATAATCACCAAATCTAGCAGCAACGACTCTAGACCGCATAAGGGGGTCCAATAAGTCCCAGAAGGCAGAGGCATCGGTCGAAGATCCGCCAGCACGGGCCTTGCCCAAATCAACCTGTGTAAGAAAATACATGTAAACAAAAAATTAAGACTAACATTTGTTTACTTTTGTTTTTCATGGCAGGAAAATAGAATATTCAAGCTTCTGGCCAAGCACAGTCAAGTCACGCGACTGCAGCCGCGTCCCGCAACTACGGAGTTGTGCTGACAAGCTGCGTCTCCTGACTAACAGCTGCGTCAAGGAACAATTGCGTGACTCATTTGTCGAAGGTAGGGCAGAAAAACCCTAACGTTGAAGCTACTTGTTTCCGTGTTTTTCTTTGCATTTACAGGGCCTAAATAAGTCACAATCAATATGGCATCACACTTTGAGAAAGCAAAAAAGGCATCAAGACGTGCAAACGAGGCAGAATCAAAAGGGTTGCACAGTTTCGAACAGTCATGTCACGCAACTACTCGCGAGAACAACTGCGTCACGCAACTGTTCACAAGAGAACAGCTGCGTCACGCAACTCCTGCGTGACGCTACTGCTGACGCACAGGCAGTATAAAAATCACACAAAAAAACCATTCACGACACATTCAGGGCAATACCAAAAGCAAAAAAATTCAAGTGTAAGTTACTTACCTCAGACTGGAAACCGTGCATCGCATCGGTGTCATGTCGAACCAGGAAATCGGAGCCCAGTAGCGGAAGAAGCTGAAGAGGTCGCTGTGAATACTCAAATTTTGAGGCTCAAAGAGCCAGTTTTCCCGGACTGCAAACAGTCCGGCCGGACCGGAGGCCATTCGGAAAGTTCACTAAAAGTATGCCAATATGGTACTTGAAACGTCCGAAAAATTACGAGGATCGCAGAACTGGTCCTGGAATATTTTTTGGAGGTCCGGAACTCCCGGAAAAGCCTCCGGAATGAAAAATTAGCAAACTCGACAGCCACGGCGGCGGCGGCCGCCGGACATGGCGGCGGATGCCGCCGAACACGGCGGCTCCGGCCGCTGACCTCGGCGGTGGCGGCCGCCCTCCACGCTGCCGCCCTCCACGGCGGCAGCAGCCGCCCTCCAGTCCGGATTTTGCCTATAAAATCAGCCCAGGCACTCCGTTTTTACTCACTCAGTCTGTGTTGACGGATGCTCCTTCTCCCTTACGCTCCTTGCGATTCTTTACTGCTTTTCTGCATTTAGCATATGCTTTTATTATTGTGTTGTTGTGATAATTTGGTCACTTAAATTGAATTAAATTAATTAATATTTCCCAAACAAGGAGCTTAATCCGGAGTTTTTCAAGCTGAAGCTAAGAAGCGGCCGTCGATTAAATCAGGTACATAAACGAAACTCTGCCTATTTAATTTTAGCACTTCATGCATGCTTCTCTTCTACTCCTAATTCTACAACTGCATAAATGCATTCACGTCATCATTAGGCAAATAAACTACCTCAATTAAATAATTTTAGGCTAAATGCCCGGTTAATTAATAATCGTGGTATTAAAGCCTAAATCCGACAATATTGGCTAAAGCCTAGTTAATCAATGACTATGGTGTGATCGCCTTTATTTCGAACAGTTCGGCTTAAGTCCAATTAATCAATAATTGTGGCTAAACAGCCTTAATTAAACACGTTTTCTTGGCAATAAATTGCCTACATTGCAATTCAATTGATCTCTTTTGGCAAACAAATTGCTTATAAGTGAGGTTAATCTTTTTTAGCGACAAATCGCTTAAAACAAAGTCTTGGCAAATGCCTTGAGTTAATCAATCTTTTGGCTAAAAGCCTTAAAACCAACCAATCTTGGCGACAATCGCCTAATCAAACACTTTTGGCAAACTAATTGCCTAAATCAACTCATTTTGGCTAAAAGCCTTAAAATTAATCATTTTGGCGACAATCGCCCAATCAATATTTTTTGGCAATAAATTGCCTAAATCAATCTTTTTGGCTAAAAGCCTTAAATCAACAATTTTGGCAACAAACGCCTAACCAAATCAATCAATTCTTTGGCAAAATGCCTAAACAAAATGCACAAAGCATACACACACTCATGCATTAAGCATACCCATTCAAAGCCCTTTTAAAAAAAGGCCTATCGAACTACGTTGACTTTGATCTTCCATTCAAACGGAACTACGTAGGCACGTTCGGGATTTAACCCCGGGCGGCAAGTCGAAATCAGATAAACATTTTCATAGGTCCAATTACATCATCTTCCTTGCAAAGCATTCATTCATAGGTTAGTTCATCATCATGACATAGTCTCGGGATCCACCTCGGGTTCGTAGACCATGCCTTAAACATTGGGATAATTAATCTAGTAATTAGGTTAATTAAAATTGGAGTCAACTTAGGGTTTTTTCCTAGTTTACCCTAAAATAATTAAACAAGGTGGCGACTCATACATTCACGTGCATTTCTGCCCTTAGTCATATGCATTATATGCCTGTGTTTTCGGGGGAGGGGTTCACAGTTTGGCGACTATGTAATCATTTTACATAAAGTGGACTACGATTGTTGCATCAACTAACCTGCCCTTCTTTAGGGTATTATTTTACTATACTTTGTTTTGCAGGGTACCTTAACATGAATCGAGTATTCTTTCTTTAAGAATACAAGATGAGGAAATTTGGACTCAATTTGTACAATTTAATTAAAACATTTTAACTTATTGATTTATTTGCACGATTGAGAATCCTTTTCTCCATTGCATAAAAAATGAATTTCAAATGAATTTCTTCTCTCTCTGTTCAAACTTCTGAGTCTGGATAGCAAGTAGCGCTGATCGGCAAGTCTCTTTGATTATGTCAATGGACAGCCAAAGCGTCCTCCCTGTTACCGCAAACCATCCCTAATCCTTTTGGGGGTGGCCCATGAGTATGCGTACCGTTGGACCCACGCGAAACTCTTTGTTTCACATGTGGTTAGGTATATCCATGCTCAAGGTTCAAGGGTCCCTTAATAAGCCAATTCTCTATTTGTGTCATAGCCTATAGAACCTATCCTTTAGGACTATATGCACCCAATGATGTGAATCATATCATAAACGGATTATGACGTGATGTTGTGCGCATTCATGACATATCATAAACACAAAGAGAACACAAAACACTCTTTTGTTTTTAGTCATGCACAGTTGGACAAAGAGTCGATCCACCACACATCACTACCTTGATACATGAACCACTGTACCCTAATCCAATTACCTTTATCCCATCAGGTACCCGCTGTTCGAGTGCCTATCCAAGTTCCAGTCACACCTATAGTGCTATCACCTACCTCACCAGCTTCAACTTCACCAACTCCAACTGCACCAATGGCATCACTCACTGACATCCAAAACCTCATTGAACAACTGGAGGCTAGAATGGAGGCCAGAATGAACGAGGCATTGGCTGCCCAAAGGACTGCCCTGATAGCCGAATTGGGTAATGGTAATGGAAATGGGGCTTCGGCTGGGGGAAGTGGACCTACTACCTCCAATCAGGGACCTGCTGCTGAACCAACAAACCCTGCCCTTAACCTGGATGAATTGCCCTCCAGAATTGCTTCTGAGCTAGAAGCTCAGAAAATGAGAGAAAATGTAACGTCCCATTTTTCTGTTGAATCGAGTTGTTGCTTAGAGTCGAGTCGGGCTGATCCAAAACCCGGTTCGAGCTATTAGAGTCCAGAGTGGGGTAGAATGGGAGGTAATTGAAATAAGGAAAAGAAGTGGACTTACTTGAAGGAAACAAAAAGATCAAAGTATAAGGATTAGGACTTACTTGCACTAAAATATAAAGCCTAGGTATTAAGTTGTACCATTTTGACACTTGAGGTACCATTTGGTAATTTTCACATAAAAATCATTGATATTCTAGAGCCTACCCGTGAGTTCCATTTCATTTTCATTTCTTAATCCTTATCTTCATCTTCTTCCTCTACTTTCCTCTTCCACCTTCCTTTCTCCATCACTTTTAATGGTAGTGAAGATTTTAATGGGAGTTAAGCATTCCATTCAACTTCTATTCTATCCAAGTAAGTAAACCTTCATGAATTTCATAATTGAATCATTTGGTGATATTTTTAGATGATTCATAAGAATTCTTATGTATAGGAGAGGTGAGCTAAAGGTAGAAGGAAGCTAAAAAGAAGAGCTCAAGCTTTTTGGAGTGAAGGTGTGCTATCTCTTTTAGTTTAATTAATTTCCTTGCATGAGAATTTGTGTGATGTGTTGATAATGAGAAAATATGTTGCTTAATGTTGAGTAAGAAGACTGAACATGGTGAAAAAGCATGAGATGAAATGAATAAATGAAGTAGATATTGAGTTCATGCTGAAACAGGTTTTGCTGGAAAAGTAACCAGTAACTTCACCATGATTTTGATCCTATTGAATGATGGAATTAGGAAGTGTCATAGAAGAGTTATTTGTTCCTCTATGTGTTAGCTTTCAATGGGTTTTTGAATCACCCAAATCGGAGTTGTAAATTGAGAGATATGATCAAAATAGTACAGACTGTGCAGGCTGGAAAACACGACGCGCGCTCGCGAATTTCATTGCGCGCTCATGAATTTGGCCTATGAACTCTCTGACTCTCATTTTGCACTTCTCGCGCTCGCGACTTTCATTGCGCGCTCGCAAATTTGGCCTGTAAACTCACTGACTCTCATATGTGCTTCTCGCGCTCGCGACTTTGCATGGCGCGCTCACGAATTGTGTTCTGATGCTCTTTTGGACTTCATTTTCTATGCAATTGTATTCCTTTGCTCAACTTGTATGCCTCCAATCATTTTAAAAAAAAAGACAACATGAGAACATGTATCAAAACAACATGCAAGCATGCAAATGATGTGAAATGAGGTAAACACTATGGTGTATGAAGTTATGAATTCTATGCAATTGTATTCCTTTTCTCAACTTGTATGTATTCAATCATGTTAAAACAAAAAGACAACATGAACACATGTATAAATACAAAATGCAAGCATGCAAATGATGTGAAACTAACATGACACAAGTTGCCCACTTGGCAAGGCTATCAGCATACAGGTAAGCAGTAAGGTTTATGAAATTATGAAGCAGTTAATTTCATGACACAAGCATGCAAATTATGACATAAGCATGTGAAAATAACATGACACAAGCATGCAAATTATGACACAGTTACTATGCTTTTGTTTTATCTATTGACATACCATTAATATGCTCCATTGAGGTTAGGTAGAAACCACTTAGATAAGGCTATGTCGCGACATAGGATAGCAGATCTGCGCCCCATACAGTTTGGTACTCCGGCTACAGGCCGTTGAGTGGATATGATTATATATTAGCCATAGCAGCCCAGTCATACAGTATTCATACAGTTTCATACAATTTTTCTTATCACTTTGGTTTCACTATAACCTTATGGAGCTATACAGTTATATTGACTACAAATTGCATAATCATACAGTATAATGAGCAGCAAGTATGATAATGAAAGTATCATGATATGTGTGCTTACATTCCATATGTGAGTACATGTTTATTTCTACATATGTATGTGCTTATATGTTTCTTTATTCATTGTGATATTCACTGAGTTTAATTTAAGTTGCAGAATTCATACAGCATAAAGAACATCAGGTAAGATCATGAAAGTATAATGCTATATATGCTTACAAGTTTATTTATTGAATCTTTAAGGAGCCATACAGTCATGAGATGTTATTAATCATAACTTATATGATGTGACTAAAAGTGCATAAGTCATACAGCATAATGAATAGCAAGTAAGACAATGAAAATATACTGTTATGTATTCTTACATGTTTATTGATTTCATTCATACAACATAATGAACAGCAGGTAAGATCATGATAGTATAATGATATGTGTGATTAAAGGTTCATGTAAAGGAGTTATGAGATAATTAGAACTAAATTATTTATGGTGTGAATTAGAAGTTTATTCTTTGCTATAAAGATGCATTGATGTTGAAATTTACTGAATCTATGATTTTCAATGCTTTTATGCAATTTGTATTTTAAGTTAGTTGTCATCACACTTTGTTAAGTATGTGAATTATGAGCACCACTGAGTTTTATGTAAAGGAGTTATGAGATAATTAGAACTAAATTATTTATGGTGTGAATTAGAAGTTTATTCTTTGCTATAAAGATGCATTGATGTTGAAATTTACTGAATCTATGATTTTCAATGCTTTTATGCAATTTGTATTTTAAGTTAGTTGTCATCACACTTTGTTAAGTATGTGAATTATGAGCACCACTGAGTTTTATACTCAGCGCGTCGATTTTTATCACGCGTAGGTTGAAGATCATGGTTGCTACTTGAAGACTTGAGGAGTACTTTCAAAACAGAAGTGACGAATTTGGGAGTAGTAGATTGAATATGAAATATTTATGGCATGTATTAAGATTTATATCATGAAGAAGTATGGCATGGATTAAGATTTATGGCATGTATTAAATATTTATGGCATGTATAATTATTACATTTGTTAGAGCTTATGTGATTGGAAATATAAGTGAAACATGTAATTAGTTTGGTGTAAGTATTTGGAGGAAATGATAGAATATGAAATATTTTACTATAGTCGGTATGATTAGGTCATGAAGACTTGATATATATAATGAATGCAATTAATTGTTGGATATTAAATGCTATTGAGGATTTATACAATTATGAAAAGATATATAAAGTGTTATTGTGTTATGATGATTATTTGGAGATGTGGGAAGTTTAGAGTTTAATTGGGAGTGTTTTGTATTCATATTTAGCATACAGGATGATATCAGCATGACAGGACATAAGTTCAATCAGATTGTAGCGTCTCGGTTCGGTTCATTCGGGTTAACGGGTGGACCGGGAAGGGATGCTACAGAAAAACTGGAATTGTTGGAAAGGTCTATTACTGCCCTTAAGACACACAAGGAAGTGGTGGACATGGACTCCTTGTCCTAGTTCCCCGAAGCAAGACTGCCCACTGTGAACCCCTCCCCCGAAAACACAGGCATATGATGCATATGACTAAGGGGCAGAAATGCACGTGAATGTGTAACGCCCCATTTTTTTTCCTGTGTTTTAGTAGTAGTTTACCGGTCTGTGAATAGTACCACCGGTCCGGAAGTTGGTATTATTTTTGGTCCGAAAAATTACTATTTATGTTTTATATTTTATTTAACATTTTTGGAGCATGTATGCATGGTTTTTATGGGTAGAAAGTAAGTAAGGAATATTTTTGGAGAATTTAGATAATTAGTGAATAGTGAATTATGGTGTTATATTAAGTAAGGAAATTTGAGCAAATTATTTTTATGGAGGAAATTTAAGGAATTATTTTTATGGAATAAATTAGAGACTTTTGTGGAGATAAATAATATTTTGAAGGAATTTAATTGGAGAATATTTGGAGAGAAGACCAAAATACCCTCCAATTTGGAGAAAAGACTAAAATACCCCTTAGTTGCTTTATTAAAGGCAACCATCAATTATTGAGCAACAAAATTTGCCTTCTTCTTCTCCATACACGTTTCCTTCTTCTCCTTCTTCTTCTTCTTCTTCTTCTTCTTCTTCTTCTTCTTCTTCTTCATTTTCTTCAATTCCTACTTAGTAAACACCCATCCAACTTGATTTAAGGCATAAATCTTAGAGAGTGAAGCTAGAGAAGTAATCTTTGGTGACTAATTTCAAGGAATTTGGTGATTTTCCTACTTGGGTCAAGTAAGTGATTTTATGATAATCTCATTATTTTTGGGTTTAGAGTTGTCTTTTATCATATACATGCTTAATCATGCTCCAATTACTTCTTTTATTTGTTTTCTTTGTTTGATTTTGAGTTTCTTACATGTAGAGGGTGGAGAGCCTTCTAACAAAGATAAGGGCAAGACCAAAGCTTGAGAAGCTTTGATTAAAGCTTGTTAAAGCTTGTTTTGAAGGTTAGTGTTCATAAACACACTTACCTTACTCAAATTTTGATTTTGTGCCTTTATGCTATTATGTGTATATTTTGAGATTTTGTATGAAATGATTGATTTGTTGAATTTTGGTTGCCATTACATGCTCTTAGATGATGTTTGATGAGTATTTATGTTGTGGTAGACATTTCTACCTTGTATCTTTGTGGTTCATGTTCCTTTCATGGCTCAAGTAAACTGAATTTGGGAAAAACGAGATTTTGAGTGAGATTTAGGACCCTTTTTCGGTCCTTTCTAGTTTCCATTTGTGTCTGAGTCCTTCATAAAATTTGTAGGTCTATCTCTTAGCTTTCCAACCCATCCTCTTGTGTCCAATTTGGAGATATATAACTCAACTTATGGCTGAAACACCCAAACTGATTCTGTTTGTGTCGGGCCACATGCATCACTGAGTTTAGTGCCCATTTTGACCACTATAATGACAAGATTAGGTTCTGAGTTCTTCATAAAAGTTGTTGCCCTATGTCTTGAGAATTCTCTCGTTCTGGATTGGTTTAATTTGAGTGCGGGTTTTAGTAGGAATTCAATAAACAATGGACTTGGTTCTGCTGAATCAGGTCTGGTCTGTCAGTCTGTTCCTAGCTTTGTTTTGTTATCTTCCATATTGATCTGGGCTGTGATCCCTTCATAACATTTGTATAATTTTGTCTTATCTTTCTAATGACTCTAAGTTCATTTAATTTGGAGACCCATAGCTCCGGTTATGTTTTAAAAACACAGCAAAGGTCCATGTTATTTTTATGCTGGAAATTTTCTATGTTAAGTCATTTTGTTTAAGTATGAGAATTTTTATGAATTACTTAGGTTTAAATTAAGTTTTTATTATGAGAAGACTAAAGAAAATGAATTGTATGAGAAATGTTTTTGGGCTCTAATATACTTGGTGTGGATTTGATGCATGATTTGATTTTATTATATATGATGAGCATGCTCGGCATTTGATGCCATTATGATAATAAGCTATGATCATATGCTAGGCACGTGGGTGTCTTATGTTAGGGCGGACGCGCTCTATATGTTATGAAAAGGTTGGCGACCTAAGGCCATTATGAATAAGCTATGAAAACTTATCTGCTTCTTTTTCTCCTAAGTGTATGTGAGCCCTTATACAATATTTTTAAGGAAGTGAAATAAATGAGATCACATTATGTTAATAACTCTTAATTTACCACAACTTATTTATGATATCAAATGAATTTCTAAAGCATGATGTGTTGGTGTGCATATGTACTGCATGTTCAAATTTAATGATTTTATGTATATAAATGATTGTTTTTAAGTATGTTGTCTTCACAACATTGGTTTGTTGTGTTTTATGAGCACCACTGAGTTTTATACTCAGCGCGTTGATTTTATCACGCGCAAGTTGGAGATTGTGCTTGCTGCTTAAAGACCTGAAGAGTAGCATCAGAGCTAAAGAGATATTTTGGTAGTTACTTAGTATTTTTCTATAACTAAGAATTATGGCATGTATAAGTATTACATTTTTGGAGACTGTATTATTTAATTTATAACTTAAGCATATTGTTGTAAATTATTTTGGTGTATATATTGGAAGAAAAATTTGGAACTTATTTAATGGTTAGAATATTAGACGTTGATATATTTAAATGAATGTATTTAAGTGATGAATATTATAATGTTATTGAGGAACTATGGAGTTATGAAATTATAGAAGTGCTATTGTGTTGTTATTGGAGTTTGATGGGGTTTAGAGTTTGAATTTGGGAGTGCTTTGTATTCATATGTTTGGCAACTTCTATTTTTAGGGGAAACTCTTGCAGTTTTTCTATAGGATTTTCCCAAATCATTTTCAAAACAAAATACTATTACTTGCTAAACTTGTGAATACTAAGTCACTTCTAATTCATAATATGATTGTTTGATTTATATGTTGGTTAGGACGGTGCCTCCGGCACCGAATGTGGTATTCACCGTTGAGTCTTTCGGGATCGGGCGGCGGGTGTTACAGAATGTATGAGTCGCCACCTTGTTTAATTATTTTAGGGTAAACTAGGAAAAAACCCTAAGTTGACTCCAATTTTAATTAACCTAATTACTAGATTAATTATCCCAATGTCTAAGGCCTGGTTTGCGAACCCGAGGTGGATCCCGAGACCATGTCATGTTGATGAACTAACCAAAGCATGAATGCTTTGCAGGGTGATTAATGTAATTGGACCAATGAAATGTTTAAGTGATTTTGACTTGCCGCTCAGGGTTAAATCCCAAACATGCCTACGTACTTCCGTTTGAATGGAAGATCAAAGTCCACGTAGTTCGATGGGCCTT
>NC_143159.1:17236440-17304916 GCF_041381405.1 Jatropha curcas
AACACCATTTTCAAACTAATACTTAATGGTAAAAACTTAACATCAAGATACAGCAAGTGTAAGCATCAAGGAATTGATCCCCACTATAAACCCCCAACATGGTTAGGTAGAAGTGGTAGCAAGCAATATAGGTGGAATAGGGCGTAACGTGCGTTTGAAAAATACTGATGTTGAGACAAAACTAACAAATAATTGCAGAAGTGATCAACGTTTTGGATATGATAACACACACCGGAGTGGGAGTTCTTTTCAGAGAAAAAAAAAAGAATTTGAAATGTTCCTAAAATTTCTTTATGGACGGTGCAACCTTTATAAATGTTGGATTGGTATATGATGATGGTACTAAATGTTTTGTGTGAGTTCTTGAAAAAGGCAACTCAAAAGCTGCTGAGAAACATTCTGGTTCTTTCCTATCTGTCTCTCCCTGCTATGCTATGTGGCATTGGCACAACTAACATTCTCCTATCATTTTTTTTTTTCTTTTCTTTTCTTTTTTTCTCAACTGACATTCAAAGAATCTATCTATCTATATATATATATATATTAGGCTTTGTTTTAAGTTAAAACAATTAAAAATTCATTTTTTTTAAATAAAGAAAATGGCTTTTCTACCTCTGTTTCTTTAATTTCTCGTTGAATATTTTTAATTAGATTTCTCTCTCCATGGTGAATTCCTTTTGTTGTAGAAATTGCATTTTGCTACTTCCCAATATATGAAGTGTTGAATGCAGTTTATTAACAGAAAAAGGTGCAGTTTTATCCAAAACTTTTGCAATTAAAACATTGTGGATTTGTTTTTATACGAATTAGTATCATACATTGTCACAAAAAAAAAAAAAAAAAAAAAAAAAAAAAAAAAAAAAAAAGAAATTACTGTAAAATTTCATACAATTTTTGCAATTAAACATTATCTTTTTTGGGTTACACAAAATAAAAAATATTTGGCCACATTTTATAATGGATAATTGACTTAAAAACATAAATGTTAAAAAAAAAAAAAAAAAGAAAAAAAAACTATTGAGTAGATTCAAACTAAATATGAGAAACCTAGATCAGCTCCAAAAGCGAGCTCGCAGAGTGATATCTACTCTTTAACTTATTTAACTCTAATGATCCTTCGATTCACATCATTAAATTATTTTATTTCCATAGCAACTGTGATTGAATTACCAAGTTATATATGAAAATGTCATCTTAACACTAAAATTAATAGCATTGCTAAGTCAGGAGCTGGGCATTTCCTCCTCTGCCTTGAGCTACTGCTAATAAACAATTGCCATCAGCTAAAATGCTAACAATAAGAAGAAACAAGAAATAGAAAAATGGA
Organism: Jatropha curcas; assembly: GCF_041381405.1. NCBI lineage: Eukaryota > Viridiplantae > Streptophyta > Magnoliopsida > Malpighiales > Euphorbiaceae > Jatropha > Jatropha curcas. The sequence continues at coordinate 17,237,768 of NC_143159.1, forward strand.
CAGAGAAGGGTTAAAAAATGGACTTTAAATTATTATAAAATCATTCAAGTATTCTGTACACATAGGACTAAGCAGAAACTATAGCCTGATTTTGTCTAGAAAAATTAAATTCCGCTTGGGAAATATTTATCACCTTAAGTTCTCACATACAAAAACCAATGACTTAACATCACTCATCACAAGCCTAGCATTAGACATAAAATCTCCCCTACCAGAAACCAAGACATCATCTAATGGAAAATTGCATCAGATGGGGTCCTTTCACTGGGCACTAGCCAGCCTCATTGCCTCAGAATGACCACAATGATCGATGATCATAAACTTCTAATTGTGTCCACACGATCAATCACATCCAAAGCCTTAATTCGGTCTATGTCAAAGTTAATGACAGGGACAGAAGAAGGCCTCCTAATAGGGAAAGGATCTTTTATACTTTCGCGCATCGGTGAGTGGCTACTACTCTTACTCAGCCTATGCTGTTTGCTTAACCTGGTTTTTGCAGTATCAAATTCCTGACTCTTACTTATACCAGGCGTCTTTTTCCTCTTGCTCACATCTCGGAGCATTTCTTGATCTTCAACTGTCAGCATAGGGGTTGGAGAGCTCGGCTTGTGTGTAGATAACTGAATTGACTTCTGGTTAGGTGATCGAATTGGAGATTTAACAGGAGATCGGACTCCACCATTGCTGGCCCTTGCTTGGCTGACAAGATGGTGAAGCCAAACTACCAATTCAAGAATGTAAGCTTCAGTCTTCTCCTTATCTGCATGGTGAAGTGTCTCGATTCTGAGCAAGTCTGTCTGTCCAGTAGGTTTTCGATTCACCTCAGACCTGAAGAATTTTTGAAGCACTTAACAAATATATTTTAAGTGGAAAAAATATAAGGCAAAACTCTGTAAATAACTCACCCTGTATTCGCCCATTCTCCAACCCAACCGAATCCGTGATGAGCTCTAGTAGTTGCCAAATTGAAATAAGCATAATCAGAGACAGAGGACCATGAAAACAAAAAATATTATACATTACAGAGTGAATAAATTCATCATTCACCGCTACCACAACCACATGAATGCTTACTGTTGACCTTGATCATTATAAGATTGTTTAAATCGAGTAAATTGTTACAGCATCAGAAATTCAAGGGTGAAATGACGTAGCTTGCACATACAAGGAATTGAGAAAATTATATAATTGGATACCAAAACTAAGCTTAGCTCAACCTAGGCAAAGAAATTCAATACAGGGTTGGCTAATTTACTTGGTTGTGTTGTAAGCAATTGGAACAAGCCACTGCAAAGTCTTCTCCATTTCAGCTTTGATTTGTGTGACTGTAAGCTGCAAGAACAACGTTCGAAAAGAAAACATATCAGTCAGCTACTTGCAAGTAATTTAGGACCAGGACTTTTTTCTTTGACTAGCTACTCAGTAAAGAATAGGACTAAGGACAAAATTAAATCAAAAAATTAAAGAAAAAAAATGAAAGACACCTCTTCCTTAACATGGAATGACTGTAATTTGGAACGCAAAGCAGATTTGATGCTAGGTGGCAGCCCTTGGTATAATGCATCCCTTGTGTTAGGAGGTACAGAACTTGATCGAGAAACCTGATTACTTTCAGATGTTAGCTCCATAAAAGCAATCATTTGATAACAAAGCATCAGCCATGTGTCCATATAAAGCAAACGATTTTATCTCAGATGCTCTTGATTCAAAGAACAAGGAAAACAAAAATCTTGCAGTATCTGATACCAAGAGTGTTAGATTTTACAAACTCACCAAAGTGTCAATTTGAGTGATGATATTTGCATAATGCAATGCAAGGCCAGCAGAGCCCAGCTTTCGATTGCTCAAAGAACCTTTCACTGGTTTATCACCATCTGCAAGTCATAGAGGGTCAAGAATAAAAAATAATAGTACTAACAATAGCAAGTACAATATAATAAAAGAAAAGGAAACATTTGAAAAGTTTGCACATAAATTTAAGAATTTGACTTTTACAAACAAAAATGTTTCAATGAGAAATGTCAAAGGTTATGTGCTCAAATACAACATTTGCAACAGTCAGCCACCTGCATAGTAAGGCCTAATGTATTAGGATATACCAAACTTTGTGGGGCTTTACAATTTCACTCTATTTTGCCATTTCTGTCAATTTTAACCCGAATTCGACCTTTTGTAGTAGCAAAGCATCCTCAATTGCAAGTAAGGATGAACAAACAAAAAAGAGTTTGCAATGGGCCTTCTTACCATGGGTTAAACTTAAACCCTACCTACCTATATCAATTAAAACATGGGTTAAATTTAACCCAACAGGTGCTTTAATTATATTTTCCATCAATGTACCTTTTTTGTCATTTATGTGAACATCAAATTTTTTTTTAAAAAAAAAATTATTTCATTCTCTAGTTGAAAAAGAAAAAGCCTACTGAATAGTAAGTGTACTAAGAAACTTTATACATTTTTTTATTTTTATATCATACACCAAAATTTCTAATAAAAAATCTATTCCTGTGAAAAAAAAAAAAAAGAAAAAGAAAAAAAGAAAAAGAATGCGCAATCGCAAGTATAGAATGTGTTTGCTGAGTTTAGATTAAAGCTCCAAAAGAAATAACAGTTGCAAAATGCCCTATGAATGGAAACCTTAAAAATGGTTGATTATAATGAAACCTTCAAAATATATATTTCTTCTTTTTTGTTTTTTTCATGAGAATAGATTTTTTATTGGAAATATCAAAGAAAATATGTATACAATTTCTTAGTACTATTTACTATTTAGCAGGCTATTTTTTTCCAAAATCAAATAATAGTTTTTTCTTTTATTTTTTTTTTATAATTTGATCACATAAAATGAAAAAAAAAAAGAGTATATTTTGATGCAAAATAAAATGGCTTAATTTCTCCCGGCGTTCCTCACCGTATCTCAAATTCAATTTGTATTAGTAAAATCCCTTAAATCAGTTTTGTGTAACGAGAAAGTCCTCTTAACTGATTTTTGATGAGGAGATGCCGGAAAGCTGACACGGAATGCCATGTCAGCTGTTATTTGGACTTTTGCCGTCAAGCTCAACAAAACGTGGAACTTCTCTTACTTTTTCTCTCTCCTACCCATTCTTTCTCAAAATACATGTTGCTACCCTATTCCCTCTCTTCCCTAATTCCTCTTTCCTCTAATCATATCATTTTTTTTTTACGGCAAAGAATCTACAACCTTTTTTCTCGTTTCAAAATCGAAGCATAGGCTAGCTTTTGACTTTGTTTGGTAATTCGTTTTTGATTTGATACACAGTACTTGTTAAAAAGGAAAAGACAATGAGAATGGAAGAAGCAATAAAAATCTAAAATCACTATGTAAAAAAATCAAGAAATCAAAAAGCCCTTTGTAATCGCAGTGTCCAAATAAAAAACAATGAGAATAAAAGAAGCAAACAAGTTTTAGATCACATCATTGCCTAAATTAGTTGATTCAAGATACAAGAACAACACAACATGCTCCAAAATTTTGTGAAGTGAATTTTAGGAAATGAAGTAACCTCCATCGTCTCTGGCAGAAGCAGCGGCATCTGGTCTGAAGAAATGGCCACGAAGGATGGCACATGATGACGACAAAGGATATAGTCTAGATTTAAAAGAGAATGATTTGAGATTTGCAAAAAGCGGCTTTACTGATCCTCTCATGGAGGTCACTTGGTACGATTCCGATGGCCTCGAATTCAAGAATGCAGGGACGAGAAGACCCATGGGAATACCTTTTATTAGAAAATTGATGAAAAGGACATGATTAGAATTTTTTTTTTTTATATATAGTGTTTATTTGTTCTTGTTAGGTTTGGCTGAGAATCTGTATACATGAGGTTCTGAGGGATCTTGAGAAACGTTTATGATCAATATGGTGAGGATGCGCTTAAGGAAGGATAGCTATGACGAGTAAGCCATCAATCTTGGTCGCTGTTTTGGTATTGTTTGCCGTAGAGGAAAAAGAAGGTAATGGCTAGAGGAAAAAGAAATTAAGAAAGAGAGTCACACTTTTTGAGAAAGAATGAGCAGGAGAGAAAAAAGAGAGAAGTTCCACACTTTCGAGGTTGATGTGGCATTTAAAAATCTAAGTAATAGCTGACATGACATTTCACTTTAGCTTTCCGGCACCTCCTCACTAGGAATCAGATAAAAGGGATTTTCTTGTTACACAGATCGAAAAGATCCGGCGCCATGATATTGCCTACAGATGAGGCACATCGGGTAAAATTAAGCCAAAATAAAATTAAAACACACCAGTAGGTTAAGTTCAACTCATATTTTAATTGATATAATTAGGTTGGATTAAATATAATGCATAGTAAGAGAGAGCCCCATTGCAAACTTTTTCTTATTTGCAATTTTATTTTTAATTGCAATTGAGGGTGCCATTGTTACAAAAACAAAATTGGAATAAAATTGACAGAAATGTCAAAATAGAGTGAAATTACTAAAACACACACACACACACACACACATATAGAAAAGAAAAGAGGAAAGAAAAAATATGGGAAGAGAAATTGAGAGAGATATACTTCTAGTGGCTAAAGGGCTTTTAGTTGGAGGCTGGATTGCAGGAGGTGAGCGAAGACAAGCTACTAGACAGAGTAGGACAAGATATTACTAAATTCTAATCCTACAGCTCATATCCCTAAAGAGTTAGAACTTGTTCCAGACATCCTTATATCCTGATTTGTTTCTGGACTCCTTGTCACCTTCCTATAGAGCCTTTATATTGTATGTTTCTTCTATTTCTATTTCACAGAATTGCCAAGAAGAATATCAAGATCCAAAATGAAAAGAGCCAATGGCGGAGGAAATGAAAGCCTCGATAAAAGAAAAAAAAGTAACCCAGATGGCTCGATTAAAAGGTATAGAGCCAGATTCATGGAAAAATAATTCACCTAGACTTATGGAGATTATCAAGAGACTTTTACCCCAATTGCAAAGATGAACACCACCAGAATCTTGTTGTCATGTGCAACAAAGGTCATCTTAGACCTTGCAATTAAAAAGTAACCCATCCAATGGTATTTACCATCAGTCTGATACCAAAAATGCCTTTTGACATGGAGACTTAGAAGAAGTTTATGTGGAAATTCCTCTAGGATTTGACAAAGACAAGACTAAACGACAAGTTTGCAAATTAAATAAGACATTGTATAGGTTGAAGCAATCACCTAGAGCTTGGTTTGAGGCATGATTCCTTTTGGATTCTCCCAAAGTAATGTTGATCACATTGTTTACTAGACACTCTTGTGGTAAGTTCACACTACTAATTATTTATGTTGATGATATGCTTGTAACTAGAGATGATGAAGAATAAATTGCTCGCCTAAAGAAACTGTTGGTTCAAAAGTTTGAGATTAAGGATTTAAAGGTTTTGCAATATTTTCTTAGTATAAAAGTTGCTAGACCAAATAAAGAGATTTTTATTTCTCAAGGGAAATATATCATAGATCTCTTAGAAGAAACTAACATGATGGGTAATAAACCGGTGGACTCTCCTACTGAAGTTTACCACAAGTAACAAGCAGGGATGGCACCTCTGTTGACCTAGGTCGATATCAGAGATTACTAGAAAGGTTGATTTATTGATTTATCTTTCACACACTAAACCAGATAGTGGCGGAGCCAGAAATATTTTTTAGTGGGGTAAATTGTATTAAAAACTCTAAAATTTTTCATATAACATGTACTTTGTTTAAGTTTTCATCAATTTAAACCTATATTACAAATACATTTTTTCAACTTAAGTGGGATCAGTTGAACTCATTACAATGGCTATAGCTCCACCCCTGAGACCAGATATAGCTGATGATATGAGTCTAGTTAGCTAATATATACATGATCCCCACAATTCTCATCCAGCAACCATTTTTCACATTTTAAGATATCTAGAGTTTGACTCAGAAACGGTTTACTCCTTTAAGTATAGTCACCTCAAAATTGAAGCCTTTAATTGATGCTGATTGGGTTGGATCTCTCAATGGTAGGAAATCAACTTCTGGTTATTGAACCTTTGTTGGAGGAAACCAAATTACTTGGAGAAGTAAAAAGTAGAATGTAATTGCACGTTCAATTGTGGAAGCTAAATATAGAGCTACGGCCTAAAGTACTTACAAATTATTACAGCTAAGATACGAAATCAACTTCTAGCTATCGTAACTTTGTTAGAGGAAGCCAATTACTTAGAGAAGTAAAAAGTAAAATGTGATTGCACGTTCAAGTGCGAAAGCTGAATATAGAGCTAAAGTGTTTGCAAATTATTATGGCTAAGAAAGATAATGGAAGAATTGCAAGTCTAAAGGAGAAAATTTATCATTGTTATGTGATAATAAGGCTGCTAATAGTATTGCATAACAAAGAAAACAAAGATTAATCAATACTCATGTGATCTCGGATATCAACTTGCTGATATGTTTATTGAAGGGCTCAATGGCAAACATTTTTATAACTTAGTTTTCAAGTTAGGCATGTGCCACATTTATGCACTAATTTGAGGGGGAGTCTTGACTTGTGTGATATTGTACCTTATAGAGTTAGGAGGATTTCTTTATTTTTCCTTTTTTGTAATAGAAAGCTACAGTTTTTTCTTCTCAATACCTTCCATAAAAAGGAGGTCATTTTAGCAATTAAATATTAATGAAAAGACAAAAATACCCTTTGCATACACTCACACATGCCATCCACCCACGCACACACACTATAAACCCCAAAAACCATAAATCCATCCAATACGAAAATCAAAGCAAAGTCTACAAATTCAAAGATCAAAACCCATCAAACTCCTATCTCAAATTAACCAAATAGCAAGTAGTCTTGATTTCTTCTTTTAAAACCTTCTCCTTCAATGGCCACAAAAACTAAAGGCAAGAACATTGACATTGATTTTGGCACCACACTACTGCATCAACTTCGGCAAAACAATAGTTTAGAGATCCACAGCTACTGCTTATGGTTTGGACAAGAACGGGTCAAGATTTGGAGAAGAATGTACTAATAATCTTTGCTCTTGATGGGGGAACTTTTTATGTTTCTTTGTTGACAACATAAGAGGGATGATGGAAGAAGCGATGGCAATTGAAGACAAAGTGTATTGATGCAGTGAAATGTACCAACTTCAGGAGATGAATCGAGTGATAAGACGAGCATTAGTTGAGATTATTGGAAGCATTTGAGGTTTCATTGTCAAGATTCTTTGTCCATTGTTCTTAAAAAACAAAGCTCAGTCTTTGTCTATTATTGGATCCTAATGTTTTTGGTGTGAGTTTAATATGTTTGGTTTTGTTTTTGATTTGATCTTGCATCGGCTGGAGTTTGTTGTTGAGAATTATGACTTGTCTCTTATACATTGGCTGTCTTTTTGAAAATGTTAAAGGGTTCGATTTTTTTTTTTTTCATTTGTTTTCCCCCTTTGGCCTATATTGGTTTTGCTTGATATTGTAAATTTGTTGCTCATTGAGTGGATCCTACATTTGTATCAAAATATGCTTGAATAGAGTGGAAATATTTGTTCATTACTTGTTTTTCATTAACATGAACACTACATGCACAAATAAATTGACGAATTATTGCTTTGTTACCCAAATGCGAGTTTCGAGGCATTTGCACTGATTCAGTTCACATTATTGGCTTTGCTCATCTGCTGAGTAACTATAGATGAGATTGCAGGAGATTGGGTTATGTAGAGGTTAAAGGAGGGTATTTTTTGTCCTTTCATCGATATTTTAATGGCTAAAATGACCTTGTTTTTATGGAAGGACTACTTAGTTTAATGGAAACATAACACGATTGTGTTTTAATGTATTCACCAAAATAGAGGGCCAAAGTAGTTAATTAGGTTAAATCTCAAGGGCTAAAAAGTACGTTACCCTTATTTTATGAATTAAACCATTGGTTTCCAAAACTCCCTTGTCCAATAGTCAGTTTAATTTAGCTGGCTTTTAAGCTATCATAATGAAGCACGAAATTACTTTTCCTGCTTTTATAAAAGATGTCACAATGTACAACCATCTATGATGTCAATGTACTTGTAATCCAGATATCACATGCAATTCCATTTTGATGGTGTACAAGTAAGGCCAGAACAAGGATGACTCTATGTGGCCTTCAAACAACAACTGTCGGAAATCTACCAGCATACTTTTGGTTCAACAGGTGGAGAATTTTAAAGCACGTCAAAAGAACAAGGCCAAATATGAAAATGCTTACCAGCACTACCAAAAGCTTCACGGATCTCGAAATGTAAGAAATGGACAATATCTACGAGCTTCTCCATCACCTGTGAATAAATAAAATTATCTTTGGATAGCATATTGTAACAATATGACAAGTGATAACAGAGAAAAAAAAAAAAAACAGAAAGATTCCATTGCTGTGACACAAATGGGAGGGGTAGAGTCCATCCAACACTGTGTGACAGATGCGTATACATGATAGAATCAGAGAACATAGAATCCAACAGGTTTAAAAGCATCAAATAATAAGAAAATAAAGTGTCAACCCAAAGATATAATAAGCCTGAAGCAAATACTAATGCATACCTCTTCCAAGATCTTGGACCAAAGTGATTTCTTCTTCAAACTTTTCACATGCTTCCTCTGAGACTTCAACTCTGCTCTCAAAATTGCTAGGCTGTCACCTATATTTCAATCAGATATACACACTAAATAAAACAAAGTTCGCAAATATTAACACTATATCAGAAAAATAGAATCAGAGCTTAAAACATTCCATATATTCTAGCAGTAGCTAAGAGAGAATCTTAAAATTTAAAACCAGAAAAGGTTCAGTATCTTATCAGCATCAGAAAGACAGGCTCTGGCCACACCAAGAGCAGAAACTAATGTTTGCAGGCTATCTGGAGCACAACCACAAAGACACAATTTTATGTCCAGGGAAATAGACTAACAACAAGAGGCTTTCACAAACTCTAAAGATATAGTGGCAACTGATGGATAAGAATTACAGAACCATTAGATAAATTCTACATCTAAGGAATTGCATAACTATTTGTAGCAATTTTGAAATGCAAACAGCAAGGGCAGTGAAAGGCCATGAAAAATGTCGAAATTAAGTTCTAGATATTCCATTCATGAGTTTATGAACAATAAGAATTCAACCATAGGTCTTCACTAAAAGAAAAGGGTAGCATGACTCCTATAATTGTCAATACAATAAGCAATCTTACACTACAGAGAATTTAGATCTATAAGAAATCATCTTAATTTTTCCCCACTGAAAATAATGCTTTTAGAAACTGAATCACCAAAACATAATTGCCAGAGACATCCAACAACTCTCCCAGGTGATTAAATGATCAGATTTAACATCCCTCATACAAAATCAAGGGGAATCCCTCATTTTTGATGCAATCACAAAACCCAGCAAGAATCCTAAACAAAAAAATAAAGCAAAATAAAATGCACACGCTAGATAAACAAGCTTGACTAAGATTAATTATCCCCCCCCAGAGATAAGAAATAATCCTTCAAGATCAACCCACCCAAGCACTTCGAAATCTTCCGACCCATGGAATCTAAAAAGTTACAACATTACTCATATTATCGCAAAGGTTACCCTATGGAATGCTGCCCATCAATGAAATAAAGAATAAGCAATTGGTCAACGAATATGCCCCCTTTCCCAAACTATATTTTCTTCAATCAATAATGAAAAACCTCTCAAAAAGAGAAACACATGTAAGTTGAAACCCAAGCTATAATTTACCTCTTTGAGGACCATTTGAGTTGTCATCTTCTTGAAGCTTACGCCGGTAATCTTGTTCAAATCTGTCCAAGGCATGCATTTCATGATATAATTCCTGCAAACAGAAAATGAAAAGTAAAAGTATCATTGCTGAGACATTCAACAGGCATAAAATACAAAAAAGTAAATCGAGGAAAATCATCACAACTCATAAATACAATTTTGTAAGAATTACTCTACAATGATACATATTGAATTCCTACAAACAGAACACATTGCCCAAACAAAAACATAAAATGTCAGCGCAATCATTTCACAGGACCTCACATATACACCATTTTCCAGGCCTACTCACTGAATACAAATACCTGCATAATCCACCATCCACAAGCTGTTTGAGACTAAAGTGTAAAGCAAGCAATAACTCTTCGAGACTAGAAGTGTAAAGAGCATATTCTGCATCATATATTTCACCAATCATACATTATCTAGTTGGTCCTAGTTCAGTTTGCTCCCACCGGCTATATTTAACGTCTTGGAAGACCTTCAACTTTTGAATAGCCAAAAAGTTATAACCATTCTTCCCACAAATAATATTTACATGCTTTTCCTTGATATCCATAAATAACATTTGAAAATAGCTGATTTTTTGGGAGTAATATTAGGGAATCAACAAAAAGTGCAAATTGAGAACTAGGGAAGGAATAGAAGGGAATATTAGGACGTTAAAAGATAATTGGAAATGCCTGTGATTAGGAGCAGTAAGCAAATATGATATTTTTATGCACAAATAAGCTTTAGTTCCCAAGACTATTTCTTGTATTTTGTGGAAGGAAAGAGAAGAATTTGACACAGATGAGTTTTCTTTCTCCTAGAATGGTAGGCCGAGGTGGCTTAGTACTTCAAACTTTTGATTTAGCAGACAAATACTTTGTGGATATACACACTGCCCTCCATATCCACACTCTTTTTCTCCATATCCCTCTTGCAAATATTTCGCACCTAATTGTTTTGCTCTGATGCTATATATGAAAATAGCTGATTTTGAGGAGTAATTCTAGGTGGATCAATAAAAGGTGCAAACTGAAAACTATTGGGGGGAAGGAATAAAACGGCTTACTAAGATGTCAATCGTTAAATGGAAACACTTGTGGGCTCCGAGTAGTATGCATATAAATATGCACAAATAAGCTCAAGTCCCTCTAACTATCTCTTGTATTTTGTGGAGGGAAAGAGGAGCCCTAGGGAGATGCTTCCTATTTGCAGTAAGTGATAGGTCAAGATGGCTTAATATTTCAAACTTTCCATTTAGTAGGCAGATACTTTATGGATATACACAGCCTTCCACAATCCATACTTTTTTAAAATGATTTCCGTCTTGCAAATAGTTTTGCACCTTGTTTCCCTCTAATGCTATAATTTCTTTGCCTATTATTTAAATTAGAAGGAAAACCACTCATGATAACAAAAAGATAATGAAACAAAATCAACAAAGAAATCACAATTCTTGGGCCATGGCTTTTGGAAAATATGAACATCAAGGTTTTGATAGAGAAAAAAACCCAATAATCATAGAAGAAACAGGTCTGTATTTTGAATTAGTTCAATAAAGAATTCCAGAGAGCTCTCAGATTCAATAAAGGCCAATTAATTACAGAGAACAAAAAAAAATAAAGAAGCAAATGACTGAAATCAGCCCCAGGAAAGAATCCCGTGCAGAGTGATTCTGCTCAAAAAAGGCTATACTCAATTGCTGCCCTCGCATGCCACAAGCTACTCCTTATATACAGCCGGTTGTTACACCCGCTTCTAACTAATTTTTGCCATGTCTAATATTCTTTTTTCTCCTCATACACTCGTGTCCTTTTCCTAAAATAACTGATTGCTCTCCTTTTGTTTCTGCAGCTTTATTTATTCTAGAATATAACAGAAGTAGTCTTGGGCCTGCTTCTTTTCTACCACGTTTCTACTTCCAAATCCGTAGCTTGCTGAACCATGTACTTAGCTGCCCGCCTCTCATTCCAAAAGATCAACCATATACATGTTACCAATGGCTGTGAAGCATGGGCTGAGGATAACCTATATTCAACTATAAGGATGGGACCATAGAATTATATGTTACCATGGACTCAAACCACATCATGAGTTGAGACCTCTGTACGCAGTATGCCAAAACAAAGGTGCAATCCAAAAGAAAAAATCACATGCACTTGAAGAAAACTTAACAGAGATGGCAGGACCTCACCTCATACATCATTAAAACTGGCAACATAACACGAGGGCACTAATGTTTTCGTTGTTGATAGCATAAACTAAATAAAGCACTAGGCACACACAGAGAAATGACTCCCAATGCCAGCAAACCGTTACAGTTCAGATAATCAGTTCAAAGATACTGCAATGCATTTGAAACATGATCACATCTTGTTCTACCAATATATGCTTCTCACCAAGTGGTAAGAAGTGTCAAAGCTAAATTTACCAACAGTTTCAGTTGCCACAACCACTTTGGATAGTGCCAATAATATTAGTAATGTTTGCATTTGACCATGAATATACTACAACAGCAACCAATACTGCAATTTCGCAAATGCACTTTAAATCCATTAGTAAGGATACACCTTGGAATCAACTACTCGAGCTTCTTTGCTAGCCTCCAAAAGTTGAGGTCTCTTTTGGGTGGTGTTTTTGGATGTGGATTGACATGCAAACATATGTGCATGTCTGTGGATAGCACTCCGCACAGAATATAGGACATAGCCAAACCATGGGAAAGAGAAATAAGGAGTTCCCTAGCGGATGAGGCTTGCTACATTATGCTCTAAAAAGTGTCAAAGTCAAATATATGCAGCCTTCACTTTTCTATAGTTTAAACCCATGGCTTCCTTGTCATAGCACACAACATCACGATTAATCCAAAGCCCACTCTTAAATGGAACATAAAATAGAAGTGAAAATTTCAAGGCCAAAATTCCCTTAAATAACTATAGACATGCTACATCCAACCCTTTTCTGCCTTCCCTCATAAAGAAACGCGCATACCGTTAAACATTCTCTATTTTTCACCATAAGACTTCATAATATTATACATATCTCTGTATAATAGCAACAACAGATACTCACAGCTGTATATTGAACCAGAGTCATCAATTGATGCATCACTGTCTCTGCTTCTTCTTTCAATTGCTTTTCAGGTGAGAGTTCTGAGCCCAACCTAAAATGAACAAATAAAAACAAAAATGAAAAATGAGAACCTTAATTGAAAATGTGAGGAATAAGATGCAGAAAATAGATCGCATGAGAATTACTTTTCGAAGTAACGGTCCAAGTTGTGCCACTGAGGATCTTTGCAGCGATTTCCAAAACGCACCATTTCTCCAGAAAAAACTTTCAGTTCTTCTCTGCCAGTTAGATCAAGATTGATTAATATTTTGTCCACATGTTTACTATTAACAAGATGCAGCAATTAAAACATGAGAAAAACATTTTCATAACTAGTGTAGTTATTTTTCGATCATCTACCTCTTATCAGCTGCTGCAATCCTCAAGAGTTCATCCATATCCCTTGATATTAAATTTTGCACTCCTTCTGAAGGAAGCACCACCTCTTTTAAATGCTTAATGTTTTCTTTTGAAAGGGATTGCATCAAATTGGCCCCCTTAACAATTGTATTAGCAACTTCAAAAGCCAAAATTGAAATTTTATTTCCTTTTGTTGTTACTCCCGAGGTAAAACCACTGTTGAGATTCAAATTTGTCATGCTACTACCAAGCGTGTCCAACACTTCCACTGCCTTTCCAAACCCAACAGTACCAGCTCTGCCCAAAAGTGAGCTCATTTCTGACACCTGTAAAAGTAGAGTGGCAAATTGGTTCAATTAAATAATGTGACCACAAGAATCATTATATCACCTCAATCACCAGGCTTCATGATAAACCAAAGTCACCATAAATTGCTGCACCTCTATGGATTTCAGTTCTGAGTCTCATAATCCAGATTTTGGATCAGTAGCAATTTGCAACTCAGAACCGGTTCCAAAGTGCAAACAAATATGGAAAGAGGTTAGTCACATAAATCTGAAAGTCATAATCGTGCTGGTAACTCTGGGATTTCAGATATTTTTATGGCATTGAAGTAGTTAAAATATCATTTTTTTTTTTCAATTGAAATAAAGATATTATGCCTAAAAGATTAATAAATTTTGTATTCATTCTTATTACAATCGAATAACTGTTAGAACATTTGTAACAAGCGGAGATCTAAAATAACTGTCAATTATTTGATAAGTCAAGTCATATGTAATTTAGTGCATATTTAACAGAGAGGTAAAAGGATGAAGGAAATGAAAGTGGGTAAAAGATTCAAGATTTTGATGCAGACAAGGAAATTAAGAAAATTCAAAGTCAAACGATCAAGAATTTTAGGAGTTTGATCTAGATTTTATCTAGGATTTAATGTAGATATTATAGTACATGTCTTGTCCTTTAAGAGTTACATTTCTATGTTTATTAAATAAGTTGCTAGTGAAGCCTAAGGGACAATTCTGTAATTTCAGCTTTGCTGGAATCCTTTCCCTATTTACTTGAGGAATAATTTATATTTATTTTAAGTCAATATAGAATCCTTTTTGGTTTAGGATAATGGTATTCCTTTTTAGTTTATTTTAGAAGTCAAAATCCTTGAAGGATGACTAGTCTTGAGGTCCTATAAAGTAAAGGTCTAGGAGTAGGCATGCTTGTAATGCTTTTTAATCAAGTCTTCAGTCAATAAGATTACAGCATATTATGCTTTTATCTTTGAGTTGTATGATGCAATTCTAACCCTAGAAAGTGTGATTCTTTCTTGATAGGAGTTCGTCCTCAATCCTATTAGTGTGACTCTAGTAGTTTAATTTTGTTTGCTTAATTTATCCTTTAATTTCTAAAGAAATTTAGAGCTGTCAAATTGATTTTCAAGCCCTAATTCTTGATTTCTACAAACACTAGTCATAATCTCCAAAAGCTTAAAGTTTCCCCAAGCTGTCCTTCATCAGATATTGGTGCAAAAGAGATGATAGTCAAATTTAATGAAATACAAGGGAAAACTTCATAGAAAGGGGTGAAATTTTAACTCATCGGAGAATAGGGTAACTAGATAGAGGAGTTTAACGATGATAAAAAAGGAGAATTGTTTTATTTCTCTCGCTATCCAGCCCCCAGTCCCTCCACCACCAGATGTGCCCACCAGTAATATCCGCCAGCTTGCTGACTGCTAGCACCACCTTCCTTAAGTCACTGCAAACCCAACATACTATCCCCTTAAGGATTGTCGATTGTCAGTCACTGCTGCCTATTGTAGATTATTGCCACTATCCATTTTTGACAGTTGCCATTCCCATCACCACTATCCCTAGGCTAGTGCTACCGCTAGGGATGACCACGGTTCGGTTTCAACCGGAACCAAATCGAACTTGAACCGGTCAAACCCAATACTAAACCACGGTCAACGGTTCCTAGTTACATACCGTAATTGGAACTGTGTACTTAAAGTTTGGTTTTGGTTTGAAACCATGAAAAACATGTTCTTAAAAAATCCTCAACTTATTTTTTTGTTTTATTATAATTTTTTAAAATAAATTTTAAGAATTTTTATTAAATTGGTTTAGTATTTTCAATAGTAATATTTATTATTATTTATTCAAGATACAAATATAAAAAGAACTTTAAAAAGCTTGAAATAAATTATCTAATTTTGGTTCCAAACCGAAATAAAAATGGAATCAGCAGTTCCATAACCGTTTTAGAAACCGCCTAAAAGTAGTTCGATTTTGGTTCCACCTTTCTTATAATTGAAACTGACGGTTTTGAAACCGAAATTGGCAGTTCTGAAACCATGGTCATGCCTAGCTACCGCCAATTGTCCCAATCACCACCACTCCCATAGTTAATCATCTTTTAAAAGAATATTCACTGTTCATTTGTTACACCAACCACCATTAATTTAGACCAACACCCCCCCCCCCCCTTGGCCCTCTTTTTTGCTTTAAAAAATAATAAATGAATAATCTGTACACTATAGTACTTACACCTATTAGATGACAATCAATAGCATCTCACCTCCAACCTTTTAATCTAGTAGCAAATGAAACCTTAAGTTTAAAGTAATTTTTAATTTGGGAACTACTGCTGAAGAGTTTGGTCTCTTTAAGGAAGGAAAGATGTATATTTTGCAGTTCCTTCAATTTAAAGGCTCTATTCGATAATTTAAGACAATTCTAGTGTCTTCTAAAGTTTTGTTCTAAGAGTCTAATGTTTATTTCTTAAATCAAAATTTTTTTAGGAATATTCCTTCTTAGGATTCCAATATAAATACTTAGGCAATTAAAAGTCCAATGCATGCATTAATAATAATAAAATCTACTGCTTCTTTTCCTAGAGTTTGAACATCGAACATTGGTTATTTGCTTCCAGTTGTAAAGGTATTAATGCTTCTTTATTCTCTTTTTCTCCTATCCACAAGTGTATATTTCTTACTCTTTTTCTAAAAAAAGAGCATCTACATTACCTTAGATACCATTGGCATAAAACCCACCACATTATTGCATACCTTCATGTCTATAGTGAGATACAACAGAGTTTTCCCCATCAACCAGCCATTCAAACACAAACCTAAAACCATAACTACATTGCTGCTAGAAGCTTTCAGCAGCCAACATATAACCTGAATGTTTTCAGCCACTGAGCCTCAAAACATAAATTGATTATAAACCTTCTATCCTTTCATATAAACAATAAAACCAGAAAGTTCATAATTTATTAAGCCCTTAGCCTTCATAGACACCCAAAGAGAAAACACTCTTCTTTTCAAGTATGTACTAGTCCATGAAAAGAAAAAAGCTTTATACTGCAAGCATGATCAACAAGTTCAGCAAAGAAAAGCAAAAATTGAGGGAACTGACCCATTCCAATATCCACTGGAATTTTTAACTTAAAAACCATATCCAGCAAAGGGCATTAAGTGGCCAAAAACAAATCAAAGGAAAAATTTTTAAGAGAAAGAAAGAGAGTCATCCAACTAGCTGTTTTGACAATCGGATTCAAACTTCTGGACTCTCAATTGGTTGTCATTGTGGTCACAAATTTTATAGCATCATACCAATTTATGATGAATGCGTCGGAAATGAGGATGTTAATATGGACGTGTGCCCAAGCGAGATTGGACAGAACCTGAAATGAAATGTACCCATGAAAAGGAAGGAGTGGCACCTATCAAGGAAAGATTTAGAGCAGGAATTAAGGAGGCTAGAAGCCCCTAGAAGGAAAATAGCATCTTAAAGGAGACAAGACTAAGAAGGGAGACAAAGACCCAAGATGATATGGGAAGTAGTAGTTAAAAAAGATCTAGATAGGCTAGGTCTTTAATAAAGAACTAATGTAAAACTAAGCAGAATGGAAGAAATGGATTCATGTAGCCGACTCCAACTAGCTTGGGATTAAGGCTTAGTTGTTGTTGCTGTTGTTCTAATACCAATTTAAGCCACTGACCACTTAATTTATCCATTCAAATGGATCAATATAACTTAGGAATTTGCTCCTTAATGTTTCTGCTTAGAATGCTGCAGGAGAAAACGACTAGCTACAAGACATGCACATCAAGTAAACCCTTTATACTTATACTAGGATAAGAAATTCTTGGTTAAAATGTAACAAAGGTAATTTAGAAACTTAAAAAAAAAAAAAAAAAGGAAGAAAATTGGAAGAAACAACAGGTATATATGAGTACAAAGACACGCACCTTTGCAACAGCTACCTGCTTAGACTTGGTTGATCTAGATTTATTTGATAGAGCCCTTGACAAGCGAGGAATACCATCATCAATATCATCCGGGTTCATACCATATGGAACCACATTTACCTCTGGAAATGAAAAGGGTTCTCTTACGGGCTTATTTTCCACATTCTCCACCACCGGAGATGGAGCTGTATTGGTACTTATTTTTAGTTCCCGAGACTGATAAACCAAACCAGACGCATAATGACCATTCACATGTGGAAAGCCTCCACCGGGAGCATTATCTACATTAGAACTCCTCGAGCAAAGCCCCCCCATTATAATGATCACCTTGAAGTATATATTTCAATTGTCGCCGCCAATTTCCATGCAAAAACCAATAAGTCTGTTTATCTACAAGAATTACGAAAATCCTTTCATCAAAAATACTTTGAGCAGCTCAAGAACAATACAGTTTAGTGGCAAGCTAAAATCACCCTGTACAAATATGCCACAGGATTTATCTATACCACTTTGAAGCCAAATATGTAGTCCTTTGTCACATCAAAATTACCACAATACCAATTTTGATCTCCACTAGAGCTCCAATCCATTAACACCAAGGCAGAGCACTGTAAATCAATAAAAAAGCTAAAAACATAAATTGGCACTTAGTAAATCAAACAGAGCAAGATAACAGAACAAATAAAAAAAAAAAAAAAGAGCAAGTACATCAAAGTTTGAAAAAAAAAAAAAAAAAAGACCTAGTTCAAAATTTGAGCAGAATCAACTGAACTTTGAGGGGAAAACACATGGAGAAAAATTTAAACAATAAACTGATATAAACAAGAAGAACCCACAAAACCAAGGATCAATTAGTACAAGAGAAAAACACAAACAGATTCAAAAGCATATCAAATTAGAATATATTTCCAAACAAAACAGTACAAAATCGACGGTTAAAACTTACCAGCAAGAGAGAGAGATCTGAAAGAAGATAAAGGGGATTCTAGTTCTTGTTTGTTTCTAATAAGGAGAGACAAATATACAGGTAGCGAAAGAGATCAGAGTATGCATAAACAAACACTGCAACTTTAGAGAGAGATTGTTGAGGAGGCGCAGGAGAAAGAGTCTAAAGCTTAGCTGTGTCAGCCTCCCTCTCTGGCACTGTCAAAACCAGCAGAGAGAAAGAGAGAGAGTAGTCAAAACCCCAAACACACCAGACTCGCTATTTCTTGAGTCCTAACCATGGTTTACCATTTTATATTTTTATTGCCCGCTCTCATACTTAGCGCGTTATGTACACTCTTTTCATTTTTCTTTTTTCGTTTTATTTTTATTTTTGTTTTTTTAGAGGCCATCAAAAATTTATAAAATTGAAGATGTTAACCGTTTCTCTATCTCACTCTTAAGGTAATTGTTAAAATTTTTAAAAAAATTATTAAAATCTTTTAGTTCTAAAAAATGATTTTAATTATAAATCTAACAGTGATTTTAATTATAAATGTAATTTAAAGTAATCGTAAAAATATAAATAAATAGAAATATTCTCACACATATATATATATACATGTCATCGGTAAGTATAGGCTTGATACGCACTTCACAAGGATTTAAATTGATGTTCAATTTTTCAATGTGTTTGAATGTGTATTATCTAATATATTATAGTTTTTATGAATAAAATAATAATAATAGTAATTATTATTATTATTATTATTATTATTATTATTATTATTATTATTATTATATATTGAAACGACCCGAAAAATTTTTTTTAAAGATTTTTCATTTAAAAATTTAACATAAATTCAAATCAATGAAATTCAGTAGAAAATATTTTATTATTGCTAAACCAGACCTATAAACCAATTTGAATTTTTCAAAAACTAAGTGAAAAAAAAAAATCATAAATCAAGCAAGAACCAAACTAGACCATTGAGTTGGACCAAACCGATTTGAATTGAATTAGAATGGTCTAGAATCCCTAAAAGCACTTTCTTTTCCTCCTTTCTCTTTTCTTCTACTGCTTCTCCTGCGCCGCTCATCCTTTGCTTTCTCTCCTTCTCTTGTTTTCCAGCCACTTGAACCGATTGAGTGCACCTTCTCCTTGTCGTCGCGCCACCATCACTCTGCAGTCTCTCTTCTCTCTCAGCTCTCATTTCAGGTGAACACAGTAAGTAGGTGAGCCGTGATCTTGCCTTGGCGAACGGCACACAATACCTCCACCGATTTTTCGTAGATCACGTTGCAGTCGAGCGGCTCCAGGACCTTCCCAGTCGATGGTGTAACACTTCTCTATCTCTCTCTCTCTCTCTCTCTCTCTCTGTTTGTTTCCAGTCACACAGCAAACAAATCAAGCCCGTTCCGGCCAGTTAGGGGATTGATCTCAATTAATGCAAAAAATGGACTCCTAATGGAAAACCAAGCCAGATGGTGTGAAGACCGCTTGATTCTGAGCAACCACGATTTTTTGACCATTGTACATGGCGGCGACGGTGGCGGCCTGGTGATTGACCAGCGAGGCTCCAAGAGGCAGAATTGTCTCCTCGATGCAGCGAACGCAATAGTTTAGTCGGATTTTGCAAATATAGGTTAGTGATTATTCTAAGCTTAAAAATTTGAAATTTGCCCGATTTTAAAAGATTACGGTTTTGATTGATTAACTGTGAATTAAATTTAATTCTTGGTTCATATGTTTGGAGAATCAGTAAATTGAGCATAATTGTTTAACCTGAACTGAGGTAGGTAATTTTGATTCGGATATGAACGTAATTATGACTATGCGAATGGGAAATGAATTAATATGTGCATTGTATATGAGTTAGGTTGAGAAGAACCTATTTCTTTTGGCGGGCGACAGCTATTTCAAATAATTGATGGGATTTAGATAAACTAATCATAGGAGTGGGTATATGTTTAAGGGTAAGTTGAGATACTTAGTAGGTGTATATATTAAATTTAATTTAAATTAGCATGGGTTCTTGTTGGCTAGTATAGAATTTTAACAAATGCATAAATAAATGTGGTTTATACCTAAGTAAGGATGATGAAGTAAAGGCTTAATGAGGAGTTTTATAATGATTAGAAGCTAAGTAATTATCAAATGAGAGTAGTTAAATTTAACTTATCGAAACAAGTTTTGTTTATAAATTGTTTATTTATTTGGTAACTAGTTACAGAACAATTAATGATATCATTGAAACATGTTCGGAGTTTAATATAATTGCTAATTAATTGGTTTACAATATAGAATTATTAGGTACATATATGTGTGTATGATGGTTAATAAATGTTGTCTAAGGTGGATGAGTCGATTTGATTGATTGCCTAACGAATGGGCTGTGTGAATTGAGTAAATGTTTAGATGAATGAATAATGGTTATGGCAGACAGGATTAGTTGTTGTGAATTGCCGATGGATGGGCTGTGAGAACTTGATTAATAAATGTTATACATTTGATATTGTCTAAACAGGTAGAAAGTCCTATTTTTAGGGGAGGTTCTACTGAAATTTAGGCAAAATCTTGAATAATTACACTTAATAAATAGGTTGTTAGGTTTATTTAGAATGATTTCTTATTCTTATTAGGAGTTCTTTATTTAATCCTTCTCTCCTTTCAATTCTACTTCATAGAGATTATTCAAGATCGTCTTCTACTTTGCAAAAGAGAACTACGATTAGAGTATTCCCTTTCTTATTACCGCGAGTTATGATAAATAATATGTTATCATTTGCATCGTGCATCATACAGTATTATATAATATTGCAATTTCTTACTTATTTAATTATTACTTATTTATTTAGTTTATAAAGTAAATATTCATTATTTTATACTTGATTTATATGTGTATATTTGAACATTCGCATAACAATGTTTGTTTGTTTAATGTGCTTTCATCTAAATGCGATGTTTGATTACTTGTGTTGTGACATTGCTGTGCCTTGTTTGTGTGGAATTAGGATGAAGTGGGTCACCATGGGTTTGTGAGGACGGTTCTGAAAATGATGAAAATATGGAATTCGACCGTCGGTCATGTATGGGGAGATTGATGCCCCGTGTGCACCTAATGATATGGATTATATGAAAAATCACATGGTGGCCTCCTGTTGGTATGGAAAAGAAAAGAGATTATAAAAAAAAAAGAGAGAGAAAGAATGAATGAAATGAAATGAGAAGGCTGGTCAAGTGAGGATTAGAATGGTCGACCAGGTATGGGGGATCGGCTCTATGGTGCACACGTCATGAGAGGATGGGCCACGTGTGAGGACGGCTCATTAGGGGTTGCGGTGACGCCACTGACCAATCTCCACGTGTTTGATTACTTGAAGGTGTGATTATTTGTGGGTGCTGATGATGTGCCATTTGTTTAATTGGATGAGTTGTAACGCCCCATTTTTCTGTGTCTGAAATAGTAAGTTTACCGGTCTGTGAATAGTGTCATCAGTCCGGGCATAAGTATTATTTTTGTCCGAAAAAAAAATTACTATCTATGTGTCATATTTTATTTAATATTTTTGGAGTATGCATACATGATTTGTATGGGTAGAAAGTAAGTAAGGAATATGAGAATTTAGATAAGTAGTGAATAGTGAACTATGGTGTCATATTAAGTTAGGAAATTTGAGGAATTATTTTTAAGGATTAAATTTGAGAATTTTGTGGAGATAAATAATATTTTGAAGGAATTTAATTGAAGAAAATTTT
Source organism: Jatropha curcas (assembly GCF_041381405.1). Classification (NCBI taxonomy): domain Eukaryota; kingdom Viridiplantae; phylum Streptophyta; class Magnoliopsida; order Malpighiales; family Euphorbiaceae; genus Jatropha; species Jatropha curcas. Next base: position 17,259,949 of record NC_143159.1, read on the forward strand.
TAGCCATTAGATGAGATTACTTTTGACTTAATCTTAGCCATCCAATTGTGAGAAAAGACTAAATTACCCTTTAGTTGCTTTATAAGTCAACTTCTCAATTATTGAGCAACACTTTTTCTTTTCTTCTTCTTCTCCATGTTAACGCCAACTGCCTCTTCTTCTTCTCTTTGTTGTTTCTTCACTTCCTACTCACTAAATCCACCAAATCTTTTCCACCCAACTTGATTTAAGTTATAAAATCCTAAAGAATTAAGGTTGAGAAGTGGTTTTTGGTGACTAATTTCAAGAAATTTGGAGATTCTCTACTTGAGCCAAAGGTTGGAGAAACCTTCTACCAAGGTGTAAGGCAAAGCTAAGGCTTGGTAAACTTTAATCCAAGCTTGTTTTTAAGGTTAGTGTTCATAAACACACTTACCTTACTCTAATTTTTGATTTTGTGCATTTGTGCTATCATGTGTATATTTTGGGATTTTGTATGAAATGATTGATTTGTTGAACTTTGGTTGCAATAACATGATCTTGGGTGATGTTTGATGAGTATTTAGTACGTGGTAGAACCTCTACCTTGTATCTTTGTTGTTCGTGTTCTTTTCATGGTTAAAGAAAGTTGAATTTGGGAAAAACGTGTTAATGAGTGAGATTAAGGACCATTTTTCGATCCTTTCTATTTTCCATTTGTGTCTGACTTCTTCATAAAAGATGCAGGTCTACTTCTCAGCTTTCCAACCCATCCTCTTATGTCCAATTTGGATATATATAGCTCAACTTATGATTGAAACACCCAAACTCACTATGTTATGTTGGGCCACATGCATCACTGAATTGAGTGCCCATTTTGACCACTATAATGACAAGATTAGTGTAACACCCGCCGCCCGATCCCAAAAGACCCGACGGTGGATGCCACATTCGGTGCCGGAGGCACCGTCCTAACCTACATAGAAATCATACAATCATATTATGAATTAGAAGTGACTTAGTATTCACAAGTTTAACAAGTAATAATATTTTGTTTTGAAAATGCTTTGGGAGAGTCCTACAGAAAAACTGCAAGAGTTTCCCCTAAAACTAGAAGTTGCCAAACATATGAATACAAAGCACTCCCAAATTCAAACTCCAAACCCCATCAAACTCCAATAACAACACTATAGCATTTCTATAATTTATAACTACATAAGTCCTCAATAACATTTTAATATTCATCAATTCAATACATTCATGTAAACATATTAACTTCTAATGTTCTAACCATTAAATAAGTTCCAAGTTTATCTTCCAATATGTATATACCAACATAATTTACAATAACATGCTTAAGTCATAAAGTAACTAATATAGTCTCCAAAAATGTACTATTTATACATGCCATAATTCTTAGTTACATAAAATACTAATCAACTACCAAAATATCTCTTCAGCTCTGATGCTACTCTTCAGGTCTTTAAGTAGCAAGCACAATCTCCAACCTGCGTGTGATAAAAATTAACACGCTGAGTGGATGACTCAGTGGTGCTAAATAACCAACAATTAAAATAACAAGAAATAGCCAAGGCAAATCTCGCAAGTGCTTTAATTAAGAAGATTATAAGTACAAATATGTCATCATTCTTTTATAGCAAAAATAAAATTTCACTCTTTTTAGTTAAGGCTCGTACTAATACAGAATGAATATAAACAGATTTGATTGTGGCCTATGTTAGCGCCACCCCCATCACACAATCGTGGCCTATGAAAGCGCCACCCCCTCACACAATCGTGACCTATGAAAGCGCCACCCCCTCACACAAATAAGCGCGTCTACCTATTTATAAGGGCTGATAACCCTAGCATATGATCATAGCTTTGTATAACCAAATCAATCTCATCATACCACATTTCAATCATGCATAGTAAAGCCCAAATCAAAATCATTCTTTCACAAAGGACTTTATTACTTATTCAAAATTCTTAATCAAAACACTTCATTACTGAATACCCATCATTTCAAAATATCTCAACTTACAACTTACAAAAATTACCACATTCTTCAAAAGAAATATTTCAAATAGATATATATACTTAATATATTATAAAAGTACATATATCAAGAAATTTTCAGCATTTTCATAAAGTTGACCTTTGCTGGGTTTTTAAAACATAACTTGAGTTATGGGTCTCCAAATTGACTGAAATCAGATTCATTAGAAAGCTAAGACAAAATGATACAAATGTTATGAAGGGACCACAGCCTAGGTCCATCGATAAGATAGCAAACAAAAGCTCAAAACACAGACCAACAGATCAGACCTGATTCAGTAGAACTAAGTCCAATGTTTATTGAATTCCTATTTAACCAAACACTCAAATTAAACCAATCTAGAATGAGAGAAGTCTCAAGACACAGGGAAACAACTTTTGTGAAGAACTCAGAACCTAATCTTGTCATTATAGTGGTCAAAATGGGCACTCAATTCAATGATGCATGTGGCCCGACCAAATAGAGTCAGTTTGGGTGTTTCAGCCATAAGTTGAGCTATGTATCTCCAAATTGGACACAAGAGGATGGGTTGGAAAGCTAAGAGGTAGACCTACACCTTTTATGAAGAACTCAGACACAAATGGAAATTAAAAAGGATAAAAAAATGGTCCTTCATCTCACTCAAAAACACGTTTTTCCCAAATTCAGCTTACTTTAACCATGAAAGGAACATGAACAACAAAGATACAAGGTAGAAATGTCTACCACACCATACATACTCATCAAACATCATCCAAGAGCATGTAATTGCAACCAAAATTCAACAAATCAATCATTTCATACAAAATCCCAAAAGATACACATGATAGCATAAAGGCACAAAATAAAAAATTTGAGTAAGGTAAGTGTGTTTATAAGCACTAACCTTCAAAACAAGATTTAACAAGCTTGAATCAAAGCTTCTCAAGCTTTGGTCTTGCCCTTATCCTTGGTAGAAGGCTCTCCACCCTCTACATGTAAGAAACTCAAAATCAAACAAAGAAAACAAAGAAAAGAAGTACTTGGAGCATGATTAAGCATGTATATGCTAAAAGAAAACTCTAAACCCAAAAATAATTAACTTATCATAAAATCACTTATTTGACCCAAGTAGAAAAATCACCAAATTCCTTGAAATTAGTCACCAAATATTACTTCTCTAGCTTCACTCTCTAAGATTTATTACTTAAATCAAGTTGGATGGGGTGCATTTGATGTGTTTACTGAGTAAGAATTGAAGAAGAAGAAGAAGAAGAAGAAGGAAAAATTGTTGCTCAATAATTGATGGTTGCCTTTAATAAAGCAACTAAAGGGTGTTTTGGTCTTTTCTCCAAATTGGATGGCTAGGATTAAGTCACTAGTAATCTAAGTCACTACAAATATTCTCCAATTAAATTCCTTCAAAATATTATTTATCTCCACAAAACTTTCTAATTTACTCCATAAAAAAAAATAATTCCTCAAATTTCCTTACTTAATATAACACCATAATTCACTATTCACAAATTCTCTAAATTCTCCAAAAATATTCCTTACTTACTTTTTACCCATAAAAACCATGCATACATGCTCCAAAAATGCTAAATAAAATATAAAACATAAGTAGTAATTTTTCCAAACAAAAATAATATCAACTTCCGGACCGGTGGTACTATTCACAGACCGGTAAACTACTATTGAAACACAGGAAAAACGAGGCGTTACAATTAGGTTCTGAGTTCTTCATGAAAGTTGTTTCCCTGTGTCTTGAGACTTCTCTGGTTCTAGATTAGTTTATTTTGAGTGTTTGGTTAAGTAAGAATTCAATAAACATTGGACTTGGTTCTGCTGAATCAGGTCTAGTCTGTTGGTCTATGTTCCTAGCTTTTGTTTGCTAACTTACAGATTGAACTGGGCTGTGGTCCCTTCATTACATTTGTAGAATTTTGTCTTAGCTCTCTAATGAATTGGATTTCATTCAATTTGGAGATCTATAATTCAAGTTATGTCTTAAAAACCCAGCAAAGGTCAATGTTATTTTAATGCTGGAAATTTTCTATGGCTTGAATTATAGGTTTATTTGGATAAATGTATTTATGAATCATGTGTGATGAGGTTCTCTTGATTATGTGTATATTTTAGGATTATTTTGATGAAAATAAGACATAAGTTCGAAAAGTGTTGTTATGGATATGTTTACATGGATACCTTGGTGTATAAGAGTGATGTTAGCATACTTGATTGAAGGAGGAAATTCCTCCCTTTAAGAGGCCGAACCACCCTAAGGTGGTAAGGCTTACTTAATTTCTTTTTATGATAAGCTATATATATGACATAAGTATGATTATTTTGATAACTTTCATGTGTTTAGAATTTATGAAAAAAAAAGGGTACTTAAAGTGTATGTGCTTTGAATGTCGAATAAGGAAAGTTTGATTTTATATGATAGGAAATGACTTATGATAAATCTCATTATGACTTTAACAAAGTTTTAAAAGAAAATGAATTTATGAGAAATTTCCTATGTTAAGTAATTATGCTTACGTATGAAGTTTTCTTGAGTTGCTTAAGTTATAAAGTAAGCTTACATTATGATTTCTAGAAGACTAAAGAATAAGACAGGTTTTATGAGAAGTATTATGAATTAAGAATTAAAATAAGGATTTTGGGCTCTAATATACTTGGTGTGAATTTGATGCGTGATTTGATTTTATTATGTAAAATGAGCATTCTCGGCATTTGATGCCATTATGATAAGAGCTATGATCATATGCTAGGCACGTGGGTGTCTTATGTCAAGGCGGACGCGCTCTATATGTTATGAATAAGATGGCGACCTAAGGCCATTATGAAAAGGTTGGCGACCTAAGGCCATTATGAATAAGTTATGAAAACCTATCTGCTTCTCTTTCTCCTAAGTGTATGCGAGCCCTTGGAAAATATTTTTAAGGCACTTAAATGAATGAGATTATATTATTTCAGTAAACCTTAGTTTGGAAATAAATGATTATGTTATCAAATGAATTTTCAAAGCATGATATTTCGGTACATGGTTTTATAATAAATAGTATGTGTATTGGTATAATAAATATCCAAGTAATGAATTTATGATTTGGAAGAATTAAATTATTTATGTTATTAATTATAAGTTTATTTGATATTTCTTTTGCTATAAATGTAAATGTATGTTCTTTTGATGAAAATTTATATTTTAAGTGTGTTGCCAGTGCAACATTGGTAAGTTTGTCATTTATGAGCACCACTGAGTTTTATACTCAGCGCGTTGATTTTTATCACCCGCAAGTTGAAGTCCGTGGTTGCTACTTGAAGATCAGAAGAGTAGCTTTAGAACAAAAGAGACTATTTTAGTAGTAGTAGAATTAGTTTGATGTACTTAAGAATCATGGCATGTATAATTATTACATTTTCAGAGATTATGTTATTTGAATTATAACTTAAACATGTAATGATAAATTAGTTTGGTGTATATATTTGGAGATAAGCATGAGATTTTATTTAATGTTTGGATATAAAATATGTTTAAGATAGTTGGTATGATTAAGAACATAAGGACTTGACATATATATATATATACACATATATATAATGAATGCATTTAATTGATGATCATTAAAATGCTATTGAGGGTTTCTATAGTTATGAAGGTATAGAATTGTTGTTGTGTTGCTATGATGATTATTGGAGTTTGCTGGGGGTTTAGAGTTTAAAATTGGGAGTGTTTTGTATTCACATGTTTGGCGAGCTCGGTTTTTAAAGGGAAACTCTTGCAGTTTTGCTGTAGGATTTTTCCTAAATTGTTTTCATAAGTTATATATATTATTTGAAGAACAAATAAAAAAATTACTCGCTAAACTTGTAAATACTTAATCACTTCTAATTCATAATCTGATAGCCTCGCAAAGCAGGCAAATCTTGTTAGGTTATTTTCATATAAATTGCATGAATGCATGATGTTTTTATATATTTTACGTTTGTTCGTGTTGTTTTTGTTTCAAAGTAATTTTCAGGAACACAATTGGAGCAAAGGAATGAAAAAGCTTGCTTTATACAAAGAATACCAAAATAAGTTTGAAAAAAATGGAAGAAATCCTTGATCCAGCCTTCGCGTCGCGAAGCAAGTCGCAACAAAGAAAATGCCCAAGTCGCGAGCGCTACTTGAGGTCGCGTGCGCAACCTACACCCAAAAGACTCAGCAGGCAAAGAAAAGCCCAAAAGTCGCGAGCGCGAAATCCAAATGCACGAGCGCGAGAAGCGCTCCTGAGAGTCAGAAGGTTTGCAAGCAAAAGTCGCGAGCGCGAAATCCATCTGCGCGGGCGCGAGAAGCACTCCTAAGAGGCAGAGACATTTGAAGCAGAATTCGCGAGCGCGACCTTTAACCTCGCGAGCGCGATTCGAGAATTCTAGGAGACGTAATTGCTGACTTTTCATCAGAAATACGTATCTTTCCATGCATGGGTCAGGACTCTTCCCAAGAGAAGTCACCTCAAGCACATTTTGGCCAACCAATCACCACCAAAACCACCATCACTCTCCTCCTCTATAAATAAGCAATCAAAGTGAAGAAAGAAAGCATTCATTCATATTCAGAGTTAGATTCAGAAATAGAAAAACTTAGATTGTATTAAGAGAAGTGTGATAGTAATACTTAGAACAAGTTGACGAGAGTCACTTTTTATTGATTGTGCCAAGAACATCAAGAAGTTCCTCGAGGTGTGACGCCCTCCGGAGGCTTGAGTTAGATTACTTCTTTCTCTTGTTTTATAGACTTGTTGTATGTTGTTCTTCATAACTCTTCTATGCAAAGCAACAATTTAAGTTGGTAGCATTCAATAAAAATTCCTTAAGTTATCTTTTGATCTTTGTTTAATCAAGGTTACTGAATTATATTCTCAGAAGGAAATAGTTTAGTAAAGATCAAAGAGATTTAATTCATTGAGTTGAATTTACATATGCATATTTCACTTATTTCTATTAAAGTTAAATCTGTCTTATTGAAATAATCAAAGAATAAGTATTAGGTTTAATATTTAACAAGATAAGGTTTTTATTATAAGTAGAAATACATATAATAGATAGTATAATTCTATACTGAGAAGTTGAATTATATCTTACCATATGTAATTAAAGAATTATTTATTGTATGTTACAAGCTTTTGCATAGAAAAGGAAAATCCTGTGTATGATTAATTATTCTAAGTATCTTACTACACACTTATTTTTAGAGTTAATTAAACATTAGATTTAGCATAAATAGAAATTAATCAATTCTGTATTCGTATTTCTGTAAACATATCATTAAGAGTAAAGTAGCAAGTGAACTCAACTCGTTCCTCGTGGGATCGATCTTTTATTACTACGTTGCGATCCGTATACTTGCGGGAACTCAAAAGAGAAGCACCAAGTTTTTGGCGCCGTTGCCGGGGAACGGTGTTCTGTCATTTAACGAAATATTCTTATATGTGATTTACAGTTTATTTTAATTAAGATACTTACTTATTATTGATTCAAAATTTTGCAGGAACACATAATTTGCATACCCCATATGCCAAGTACCAGATCTTCAAACAGTGAATTAGAGGATTATGTCATGGCCCTTGACATGGCTGAATATTGTTCGCTTTGGGCCCTTCCGTACGAGGTCACCCTCACGGTTTTGTTCTTGGGGGAAATGGGAAACTTCCCAGGAGGTCACCTATCCTAGGATTTCCGTTAAGCGAGCACGCTTAACCTTGGAGTTCTTCCAACTCTCCAGCCATTTCACCACCAAAACGCGTCCAACCATTCAAGGCACCACCCCTCTTATGTACATCACTTACACCTCGCACTTAACCGATGTGGGATTCGCCTAGGTGCACTGTAGGCTTAGATCCCTCATAGTCACCCCCCATAGGGACTCAGCATCCTCGCTGAGGTTTGCCCCACCACCGGCCAGAGGAACGAGGACTCGGCTCTGATACCAATTGTCATGGCCCTTGACATGGCTGAATATTGTCCGCTTTGGGCCCTTCCGTACGAGGTCACCCTCACGGTTTTATTCTTGGGGGAAATGGGAAACTTCCCAGGAGGTCACCCATCCTAGGATTTCCGTTAAGCGAGCACGCTTAACCCTGGAGTTCTTCCAACTCTCCAGCCATTTCACCACCAAAACGCGTCCAACCATTCAAGGCACCACCCCTCTTATGTACATCACTTACACCTCGCACTTAACCGATGTGGGATTCGCCTAGGTGCACTGTAGGCTTAGATCCCTCACAGATGACAGATTATCAGTCTGAGATTGAACAGTTTCTTTCACAACAAAAGAAGAAAAAGAAAAGAAGAAATTCAAGAGTCATGGGTGATGGAAATCCGCCACAGAGGTTGATGGACTATGTTACTCCAAGTTTAAATGGTTCACAAAAAGGAGTAGTACGTCCACTGGTAAATGCTAACCAGTTTGAAATTAAACCTGCTTTATTATAAATGATCCAAAATAGTGTTCAATTTTACGGATTACCGAATGAGGATCCTAACTCGCATATAGCTAGTTTTCTTGAGATTTGTGATACGTTTAAGATGAATTCAGTACCAGCAGATGCTATTAAATTACGTCTATTTCCTTTCACATTGAAAGATAAGGCAAAAGCTTGGTTGAATTCATTACCACCAAATTCTATCACTACCTGGGAACAACTAGCCCAAGCTTTCCTGTCTAAATACTTCCCACTAGTAAAAACCGCTAGGCTTATCAAAGAAATAACCTCATTTACCCAACATGAAAATGAATCCCTATATGAGGCATGTGATCGCTATAAAGAACTCCAACGAGTTTACCCACACCATGGCCTTCCCCAAAATATATTGATTCAAACCTTCTACAATGGGATAACACCTTCTACAAGAGGAACTATAGATGCTATGGCAGGGGGATCACTAATAAAGAAGACTACTAATGATGCAATTGAGTTACTAGAAGAGATGGCCAACAATAATAGCATATGGCCAATCGAAAGGACTCAGGTAAGTCATTCTACTGCTAATAATGAATCCTCTTCTTCTTCAAAGAATTCGGTAAAGAAGGTGCATGAATTAGATCCCTTAACTATGATGCAAGCACAGATTTCTACTTTGTCATATAAAATTGATAACTTAAACATAAATAAATCAACATCTCTTATTTGTGACAATTGCGGTCAAAATGGGCATGTGTCAAATGAATGTAATTATAAGCATCCGGTTATGGAGGAACAAGTGAATTATGTTTAAGGACAAGTTCGCGTTCCATATTCAAATACTTATAATGCTGAAAATCGTAATTATCATAATTCCTTTTGGAGAAACCATGATAATCAAGATAGGGGCAATCAGGTTAGTCAATCTCAAGATAGACTAGGACAATTGACTAGTAAAATTGATAAATTTTTGGAGGGAATTAACCAAAAGATAAGCAGTCAAGATGATAGTTTTAAATGGTTAGAATCAAAGTTTGACAAGTTATTCAAAAACCATTCATCATCCATACATAACTTGGAGGTACAAGTAGGGCAGCTTGCAAATGCTATTTCTTCACGTGAAGTGGGAAATCTTCCTAGTAATACAGAAAAGAATCCTAGGGAAAATGTAAGTTCCATTGCCTTACGAAGTGGAAAAATAGTAGATAAAGTAGTTCCTTCGGGTATTAATGCTAATGTTTTGAATAATACAACTGTGGAGCCGGTTTATGAACCGAGCATTGAAGTGAATAGTGCAGGATCAAGAGAACAAGAAAAAGGAAAGGACAAGGAGAAGGATAATGTTAAAGCTTATCAATCTAGGCCACCTTTTTCGCAAAGGCTAAAGAAGCAAGAGCAAGATAAGTAGTTCTTAAATTTTATTGATAAATTGAAAAATTTGCATATCAACATGTCACTCATGGAAGCTATTACACAAATTCCGAACTACGGTAAGTTTCTTAAGGAATTGATCTCGAAGAAATGTAGTTGGGAAGATGTGTCAACAGTGACTCTGACTGAGGATTGTAGTTCCATAATCTCAAGTAAGTTACCTATTAAACTCAAAGATTCAGGAAGTTTCACTATACCATGCAAATTAGGTAAAGTAGATTTTCCTAGATGCCTTTGTGATTTAGGAGTAAGAATTAATTTGATGCCATTATCTCTCTTTAAGAAATTGGGATTAGAAGATGAAGTTAAGAGAACTAATATGGTTTTACAACTTGCTGACCAATCTATTAAAAAACCCTATGGTATCATTGAGGATGTACTTGTTAAGGTTGACAAATTTATTTTTCCAACTGATTTTGTCATACTTGATTTTGTTTATGATAAAAATTGTCCTCTTATTTTAGGAAGACCATTTATGAACACAGGGAGGGCATTAATTGATGTTTCAGAAGGAAAATTAGTCCTTAGGATATGTGATGATGTCATTGAATTTCATATAGACAAAGCTATGAAATATCCTATGGATGAGGGAAATTGCATGAGGATTGACATAGTTGATGCATGCATACAAGAAATGTTTACCTTGGAAAATAATGAAAAATATGAGAAAGAAAATGCAAACATTGAAGAAGAGGAGTTTATAAATTTAAGACCTGAAATGTTACTTAGGGAGCATGAGCCTTTGCCACCATCAATTGAAAGTACACCAATAGTAGATCTTAAAGAGTTACCGAGTCATTTACGATATGCTTTCTTAGGTAAAGATCACACACTTCCTATAATTATTTCTAACAAATTAACTATAGATCAAGAAAATGACTTGTTAAAAATTGTTAGAAATAGGATTAAGAGTATAGGATGGCAAATTTCTGACCTTAAGGGGATAAGTCCAAATCGAGTCATGCATTACATCAATCTTGAAGATGGACATATAACTAAGGCAGAAAGACAAAGAAGACTTAATCCTAATATGAAAGAAGTAGTGAAGAAAGAAATTATCAAGTTGTTAGATGCAGGAATAATATACCCAATTTTAGATAGCCAATGGGTTAGTCCAATTCAATGTGTGCCTAAAAAGGAAGGAATGACTATGGTAAAAAATGAAAATGGTGAACTAATCCCTACTAGGACCACTACAGGTTGGAGGGTATGTATTGATTATAGGAAACTTAATTCAGCTACAAGAAAAGATCATTTTCCATTACCATTCATAGATCAAATGTTAGAAAGAATTGCTAGTCATGCTTTTTATTGTTTTCTCGATGGATATTCTAGATATTTTCAGATTTATATCTTTCCGAATGACCAAGAGAAAACCACATTTACTTGTCCATTTGGTACATTTGCATATAGACGCATGCCTTTTGGATTATGCAATGCACCTGCGACATTTCAATGTTGCATGACCGCAATTTTTAATGACTACATAGAGGACATTATGGATGTATTCATGGATGACTTTTCTGTTTATGGTGATTCATTTGAAAGTTGTTTGAAAAATTTAGATCTTGTATTGTCAAGATGTGAAAGTGCTAACTTGGTTTTAAATTGGGAGAAATGCCACTTTATGGTTGATGAAGGCATTGTTTTAGGGCACAAAATAAGTAAGGAAGGAATCCAGATAGATAGGGCAAAGATAGTGTGAATACTCAAATTTTGACCTTGCTACAGTAAATTTGACTTTTCTACAGTAATTTTGACTTTTCTACAGTGTCAATGCCGGACTGCAAACAATCCGGCCGGACCGAAGGCCATTTTGAAAGTTCACCGAAAATATGTCAATATGGTACTTGAAACGTCCGGAATTTCACGAGGATCGCAGAACCGGTCCCGGAATGATTGTTGGAGGTCGGAAACTCCCAAAAAAGCTCCCGGAGCGAGACATGGTGGCCACCACCAGCTACGGCGGCGCCGGCCGCCGGACACGGCGGCTCCGGCCGCCCCACAGCCTGGGCGGCAGCAGCCGCCCAGCATGGGCGGCACCTGCCGCCCCACCGACTGGGCGGCAGCTGCCGCCCAGCATGGGCGGCACCTCCCGCCCCACAGACTGGGCGGCACCTGCCGCCCTCCCAGGCGGCACCTGCCGCCCAGCCTCTTGGGCGGCAGCTGCCGCCGAGCCAGGCGGCACCTGCCGCCCTGGACCCGAAAATGGCCTATAAATAGACCATTTTCAGCCTATTTTTGACACCCCTGTCTGTGTTGACGGACGAATCCTTCTCCCTCTCACGCTCCTTGCGTTTTCTTTACCGCTTTTTGCATTTAATTTAATTTTTATTGCATTTTTATTGTGATATTTGGACATTAAAATTAAACAAATTAAAATTAATTAATATTTCCTAAGCAAGGAGCTTAATCTGGAGTTAAGAAGCGGTCGTCGATTAAATCAGGTATGTAAACAAAACTCCGCCTATTTAATTTTAGCACTTCATGCATATTTCTCTTCTACTCTTAATAATTCTACAATTGCATAAATGCATCCACGTCATTATTTTTGGTAAATAAACTGCCTTAATTAATTTGATTAAGCTTAAATGCCCGGTTAATCAATAATCGTGGTATTAAAGTTTAAATCCGACAATATTGGCTAAAAGAGCCTAGTTAATTAATAACTACGGTTCAATTGCCTTATTTCGAATAAATCTGGCTTAAGTCCAATTAATCAATAATTGTGGCTAAAAGCCTTAATCGATCACGTTTCGACAATAAATTGTGATTAAGCTCGAACGCCCGATTAATTGATAATCGTGGCATTAAAGCCTAAATCGCACATTTTTGGCAAACTAATTGCCTAAAACAACACATTTTGGCCAAAGGCCTTAAAATCAACCATTTTGGCGACAATCGCCAAATCGCACATTTTTGGCAAACTAATTGCCTAAAACAACACATTTTGGCCAAAGGCCTTAAAATCAACCATTTTGGCGACAATCGCCTAAATCGCACATTTTGGCAACAATTGCCTAAATCAAATCATTTTGGCTAAAAGCCATTAAAATCAACATTTTTGGCAAAATGCCTAAACAAAATGCACAAAGCATACACACTCATGCACAAAGCATACACACTCATGCACAAAGCATACACACTTATGCACAAAGCATACACACAAAAATGCACGAAGCATACACACAATCATGCATAAAGCATACACACAAAAATGCACAAAGCATACACAAAATCATGCACAAAGCATACACACAAAATGCACAAAGCATACACAAAATCATGCACAAAGCATACACACTCAAAGCCCTTCAAAGAAGGCCTATCGAACTACGTTGACTTTGATCTTCCATTCAAACGGAAGTACGTAGGCACGTTCGGGATTTCACCCCGGATGGCAAGTCGAAATCACTCAAACATTTCATTAATCCATCATTCACCTTGCAAAGCATTCATTCATCGGTTAGTTCATCAGCATGACATAGTCTCGGGATCCATCTCGGGTTCGTAGATTGTGCCTTAATCATTGGGATAATTAATCTAGTAACTAGGTTAATTAAAAATGGAGTCACTTAGGGTTTTTTCCTAGTTTACCCTAAAATAATTAAACAAGGTGGCGACTCACACACATCACGTGTATTTCTTCTCATTCATCATATGCATCACATGCCTATGACATTGGGGGAAGGGGTTCACAGATAGAAGCCATAGAAAAGTTACCTCCTCCTATTACGGTTAAAGGTATAAGATCTTTTCTAGGCCATGCGGGATTTTATAGAAGGTTTATAAAAAATTTTTCTATCATTGCTAAACCTCTAACTAACTTACTTATTAAAGATGCATCTTTTTATTTTTCTCCAGAATGTTTGAGAGCTTTTAATACTTTAAAGAATGCATTAGTAAGTGCACCTATTATGGCAAAACCCAATTGGGGATTACCATTTGAAATAATGTGTGATGTTAGTGATGTTGCTGTTGGTTGTGTTTTAGGCCAAAGACATGATAAGAAATTGCATGTGATATACTATGCTAGCCATGTTCTAACTAGTACTCAAATGAATTATACAACTACTGAGAAAGAAATGTTAGATGTGGTATCTGCATGTGATAAATTCAGATCATATTTGTTAGGAGCCAAAGTCATAATCTATACTGATCATTCTGCATTGAAATACCTATTTGCTAAGAAAGATGCAAAACCACGTCTTATTAGATGGGTATTGTTACTGCAAGAATTTGACATTGAAATTAAGGACAAAAAGGGTTTTGAAAATTTAGTTGCTGATCATTTATCACGTCTGGAAAATAAAGAAGGACCAATAGGAGAATCTACAATTATAAATGAAAGTTTTCCGGATGAGAATTTAATGTTAGTACAACATGTTCACACACCTTGGTATGCTGACATTGCAAATTTTCTAGCTTCTAACATAATACCTCCAGATATGACTTATGCACAAAGAAAGAAGTTCTATGCTGATGATAAAAATTACGTATGGGATGAACCATTCTTGTTTAAGATATGTATGGACGGTATGATTAGAAGGTGTGTAGGGGAAACAGAAATACAAGATATACTTATGCATTGTCACTCTAGTCCATATGGAGGGCATCATGGAGCAAATAGAACTGCTTCAAAAGTTTTGGAAAGTGGCTTTTATTGGCCTACTCTATTTCAAGATGCATGTATATTTGTCTCTCATTGTGACAGGTGTCAAAGGGTTGGCAACATAAGTCAGAAAGATGAAATGCCTTTATCCAACATACTGGAAGTAGAAATATTTGATGTATGGGGGATCGACTTTATGGGACCATTCCCTATTTCACAAGGTAAAAAGTTATATCTTAGTAGCTGTCGACTATGTTTCCAAATGGGTGGAAGCACAAGCTTGTGTCACAAACAACGCCAATACAGTGGTCAAATTCTTAAAAGCACTATTTACCAGATTTGGAGTTCCAAGAGCAATCATAAGTGACGGAGGTACTCACTTTTTAAATAGATCTTTTGAAAGCCTTTTGCAAAAATATGGAGTACACCACAAGGTATCTACCCCATATCATCCACAAACTAGTGGTCAAGAGGAAATTTCAAATCGTGAGCTTAAATGGATTTTGGAAAAAACTGTCAATTCATCACGGAAGGATTGGTCACTTAAGCTCGATGATGCACTTTGGGCATATAGAACGGCATTTAAGACACCAATTGGGATGTCTCCATATCGTTTAATTTATGGTAAGGCATGTCACCTACCCCTAGAATTAGAGTATAAGGCATACTGGGCAATAAAGTCTTTGAATTTTGATTTAAGCAAGGCTGGTTACAAAAGGAAACTTCAGTTAAATGAACTTGATGAGATCAGATTATTAGCATATGAAAATGCCAAGTTGTATAAGGAAAGAACTAAGAAATGGCATGATAATCAGATACAAATCAAATCATTTAAAGGAGACAAAGTGTTGTTATTTAATTCAAGACTACGCCTATTTCCTGGAAAATTGAAGTCAAGATGGAGTGGACCATTTAAGGTAATCAAAATTTCAGATCATGGAGCATCAGAATTGAAAAATCTATCTAATGGTTCCACATTAATGGTTAATGGACAAAGGTGTAACCTTTATTTAGGTGATAAAATTAATGATCCACCACAAGTAACATTTTGAATCAACACAATAGGTATGTATAATATCAATAACAAATTAATATACTTTGTTTATTATAACTTATTATTTTATTATTTGTTTCAAAAAAAAAAAAAAAAGGAAGACTCATCAAAAGTCAAGTGTGTAGGAAATTTATTTTTGCAGGGAACCAAATTCGCGAGGGCGAATACAGAAGGCGCGAGCGTGATTGTTACAAAAAAAGAGACAGAAGGTTTTTAACCAACATTCGCGATCGCAACAATATAAAGCGCGCTCGCGAGTTCTCCACAAAGACAGTCAGAAGCTTTAAGATTCTCTCTCGCGGTCGCAACACTACAACCTCGCGAGCGCGAGTTCACCGCAAAACAAGTCAGAAGCGTTAAAGATCCACTTTCGCGATCGTGATCATATCAAGCACATGCGCGATTAGGGTACAACAGAGGTCAGAAGCACGGAGACAACCATTCGCGAGCCGCGAATTGCAAACACGATCGCAGCTCCAGCAAATTACTGGCGCAACACCAGCAATTACTGGCGCGACTTTCCAATGGTCTGAATTCTCAACTGCTCTCTCACATTCAAATTCAATTCTTCTCTTTCCCAAGATATTCAAACTTGCAAAAAAAACTGTAAATACCCTTCCCAAATCCAATTAAAACTCTTCCTTTTTAACTTCCCCATTAACTACTCAACCCTATCTTTCCCTAAATTCATCTATATAAAAGTTTCCACTCCCTTCTTTACAAACCCCCAAACTTCATCAGTGCAAAACCCATTCCTAGCAAATCCCCTTTTCTGTGTGTCTTGAACGAAATATCTCCATCCACACTCACACCATGCCATTCAAGCAAAAAGCCAAGAAGAACAAGGAAGGATCTTCCTCCTCTGCACTAGCACGAAGGGATTTGGCCTCCAGGTATAAGGCTCCTTTCCCTATATATACTATGGAGGAAGGAGAACGTTTCACCCGCCTTGCCAAGTGCAATTTCACAGGTATGTATCTTCTTGACCAAACCTTTTTACAGAATACTGGCATTTTAGAGAAAGTGCAAGAATATTTGAAAACTCTGAATTTTGAAATATTTAGTCAATTAAAAATTCCTGAAAATGCTAAATTAAGTTTAGAATTATTGACTATAATTGATTGGGTAGATGACACTGAAATGGCCATCAAATTTAGAGTGGATGGAGAGGAATTAACTGTGGATTATGATAAAATGCACCAATGGTTAGGATTCCCCAGAAATGGATTTGCGTCTAAACCGAAAGGTTGGAATGCGACTTCTGTTTAGGAAATGCTGATGGGTCAATCGTCTTTTACTCGAAATGCCGGAAATAAATGGATTAAGGATGAGAGTATTTTATACCTGCAGAAATATTTGTGTTATGCTTTGTTTGGACGAGTGGAAGCCTCCAAAGTCCAAACAAAAGACTTGTTTGTGTTGGAATCTATTTTGCAGGGAAAACGAGTGGATATTGCAGGCATGGTGCTCGATACAATATACAATGCCTCTCGTCATCAAGGCAAGGTTACTTTAGGAGTCGGTAGCATGGCACCTATCTTGGCATATGTTGCTCGTATGCCTATTCCAGCCTATCAGCCCCAGCCTACAGACATTTTTCGGTATATGGATGGCGCATTCTTGAAAAAGACAGGTTTAGTTGAGGAAGTGAAAACAGGCACCACAATACTCTATCATTTGAAGCCATGGGAAAGAAGAGTCAGGCACAGCGATCGCGATGAAGGAACCTCTGATACACAAATGCAAAGACAGCGGAAAGGCAAAGCGCCAGTCACATCATCTTCTCACGTAGAAGAAGAAGAAGAAGAAGTCACTGGATGGAAGCAAGTGTTGGGTAAAGTGGAAGCATTACAGCAATCGCAGGAAACTTTGCAAGTCACCGTATTTGACATAGGACAAAAACTGCACACAATCCAGAAAAACCACGAACGTATGGAACGGAAGTGGATGAAATATTTCCACAACCAAAATATCGAATTCACTCTGTCACCTCCAGGTTCTCCGGAGGCCTAAGGTTTTTCTTTCCCTTTTTAATTTTTCTTTCTATTTTCAATGTTTTTGTGCGTTTATGCATGTGCCGTGTGTTTATTTGCATTTTCCCTCCCACAATGAGGACATTGTGTCTTTTAAGTGTGGGGGAGACCTACAAGATCTCAGTTCATTCTCATTTCATTTCATGTATATAAAAAAAATTGTGACAATTAAAAAAGTCAACTTCTTTGCCTTAGTTCAATGTTTTGGTCTCTACATGTTGATTTGTTTGTATTTTGCATGTTGAAATAGAAATCTTGAATAATATACCATGATTAAAAAGATTTAAATGCTTATATGAACTTAAGTATTAATATATTACATATGACATATTGAAATTTTTATTAGCAAATATTAATCTTTAGTTAACTATCTAGACATTATCTTTTGCTTTAGAGAAGCTTGAATCCTAACTTAAATGTAGAATAGGAAGAAAAGGGAAATTAAATACTTGTATGTTTCAAGTCAATAAAGGATGAAGGTATGTCAAGAGAGAAAAATATACGATAGAGGGAAGAACGGAAAATCTGTTCTAAAATAAAGTGGCATGGAGCATAAAATGCAACCACAAAAGAAATAAAAAGTTAGAAGTGGTATGGAGCATAAAATGCAACCACAAATGTAAGAAAATAAAGATACCTAAAAATGCCTTGAGATAAGAAACAATACATGTATATTGTCCTAAGTACTTCCTATTCTTTGCATTCTAAGGATGGAGGATTGCCTATCTCATATCTTAAAATGACTAGGTTTCTTATACTTTAGATTTTTGTTTGCTATATTGAAATTTTTACATGTCATATTCATTTACACTACTTTGTTCATAAATACATAAATCTATTATCTTTGGTAGATTACTTAAGAAGTCTAAATCAACGAATAGAAACAAACATGATCAACATGAAGTTCAAAAAGAAGGATGAATATTTTGCTTAGGGACAAGCAAAGAGCTAAGTGTCGGGGAATTGATAGCCTTGCAAAGCGGGCAAATCTTAGGTTATTTTCATATAAATTGCATGAATGCATGATGTTTTTATATATTTTACGTTTGTTCGTGTTGTTTTTGTTTCAAAGTAATTTTCAGGAACACAATTGGAGCAAAGGAATAAAAAAGCTTGCTTTATACAAAGAATACCAAAACAAGTTGAAAAAAATGGAAGAAATCCTTGATCCAGCTGTGAATACTCAAATTTTGAGGCTCAGAAAAGCCTGTTTTCTCGGACTGCAAACAGTCTGGCCGGACCGGAGGCCATGTTGGAAGTTCACCAAAAGTATACCAATATGGTACTTAAAACGTCCGGGACGTCGCGAGGATCACGGAACTGGTCCCGGAATATTTTTTGGAGGTCGGGAACTCCCGAAAAAGCCTTCGGAACAAAAAATTAGCAAACCCGCCGGCCTCGGTGGCTCAGGCCGCCGAACTCAGCGGCCCTGGCCGCCGAACCCGGCGGCTCAGGCCGCCGAACCAGTCCGATTTTGCCTATAAATTGGCCCCGAAGCCCTCAATTTTACTCACTCAGTCTGTGTTGACAGACGCTCCTTCTCCCCTACGCTTCTTGCGATTCTTTTACTGCTTTTCTGCATTTTTAATTTAGCTTTTATTGCTTTCTTGCTTTGATATTTGGCCACTTAAATTAAATTAATTCTAAATTAATATTCCCCAAACGAGGAGCTTAATCCGGAGTTTTTCAAGCTGAAGCTAAGAAGCGGTCGCCGGTTAACTCAGGTAAATAAACAAAACTCTGCTCATTTAATTTTAGCACTTCATGCATATTTCTCTTCTACTCCTAATAACTCTACAACTGCATAAACGCATTCATGTCATCAATTAGGCAAATAAACTGCCTCAATCAAATATGATTAAGCTTAAATACCCGGTTAATTAATAATCGTGGTGTTAATGCTAAATCCGACAATATTGGCTAAAAAGCCTAGTTAATTAATAACTACGGTTTAATTGCCTTTATTTCGAACAGTCCGGCTTAAGTCCAATTAATCAATAATTGTGGCTAGAAGCCTTAATCAATTACGTTTTCGGCAACAAATTGTCTACAGTTTAATCAATCATTTTCGACAACAAATTGCCTAAATTACACATCAATTTTTGGCAAGACGCCTTGAATTAATCAATCTTTTGGCAAATAAATTGCCGTAAATCAATCAATTTTGGCGACAATCGCCCAATCAACATCTTTTGGCAAATAAATTGCCTAAATCAACACTTTTGGCTAGAAGCCTTCAAATCTACACATTTTTGGCTAAAAGCCTTTAAATAAACCAATCTTTTGGCAAACAAATTGCCTAAATCACAAAACTCTTTGGCTAAAAGCCTTAATCCAGTTTTTGGCAACAATAAGCCCAATCAAACACTTCTTTTGGCAACAATAAGCCCAATCAAACACTTCTTTTTTGGCAACAATAAGCCCAATCAAACACTTCTTTTTGGCAACAAACGCCTCAACAAATCAATCAACACTTTTGGCATCAAATGCCTAAAAATCAATCAATTTTCAGGCAAAATGCCTAAAACAAAATGCACAAAGCATACACATACTCATGCATAAAGCATACCCATTCAAAGCCCTTTTAAAAAGGCCTATCGAACTACGTTGACTTTGATCTTCCATTCAAACGGAAGTACGTAGGCACGTTTGGGATTTAACCCCGAGCGGCAAGTCGAAATCACATAAACATTTTATTTGGTCCAATTATTTCATTTTACCCTGCAAAGCATTCATCCATAGGTTAGTTCATCAGCATGACATAGTCTCGGGATCCACCTCGGGTTCGTAGACCATGCCTTAAACATTTGGGTTAATTAATCTAGTAATTAGGTTAATTAAAATCGGAGTCACTTAGGGTTTTTCCTAGTTTACCCTAAAATAATTAAACAAGGTGGCGATTCATACATTCACGTGCATTTCTGCCCTTAGTCACATGCATTCGTATGCCCTGTTTTCGGGAGAGGGGTTCACAGTTTGGCGACTTCACTGGGGAATATTAATTATGTAATCTTTTTGCATAAAAGTGGACTACAATTGCTGTGTAAACTAACCAGCCCTTCTTTAGGGTTTTATTTTACTATGCTTTGTTTTGCAGGGTACCCTAACATGAATCGAGTATTCTTTCTTTAAAAATACGAGATTGAGGAAGTTTGGACTCAACTTGTACAATTTAATTAAAACATTTTAAGTTGTTGATTTATTTGCACGATTGAGAATCCTTTTCTCCATTGCATAAAAAATGAATTTCAAATGAATTTCTTCTCTCTCTGTTCAAACTTCTGAGTCTGGATAGCAAGTAGCGCTGATCGGCAGGTCTCTTTGATTATGTCGACGGACAGCCAAAGCGTCCTCCCTGTTACCGCAAACCATCCCTAATCCTTTTGGGGGTGGCCCATGAGTATGCGTACCGTTGGACCCACGCGAAACTCCTTGTTTCACATGTGGTTAGGTATATCCATGCTCAAGGTTCAAGGGTCCCTTAATAAGCCAATCCTCTATTTGTGTCATAGCCTATAGAACCTATCCTTTAGGGCTGTATGCACCCAATGATGCTGAATCATTCCATTAAAATGAATTATGTTGTGATATTGTGCGCATTCACGCATTCATCCCATACTTCACAAAAAAAGGGGGTCTGGAAAATGATAAAAAAGAGAATCTTGAAAAAAAAACATTCCATTTTAAAGCTGGAAAATCACATTTTGGTCCCTGAGACCTGAAAAATTACATTTTGGTCCCTAAGACCTGAAAAATTATATTTTGGTCCTAAAATTCACATTTCGGCCCCTAAGGCCCAAAAATTCCCAATTTGGCCCCAAAGGCCCAAAAGTTCACATCTTGGTCCCAAAGGCCCAAAAATTCCCAATTTGGCCCCAAAGGCCCCGAAAATTCACATCTTGGCCCTTAAGGCCCTAAAATTCCCATTTTGGCCCCTAAGGCCCTAAAATTCACATTTTGGCCCCTAAGGCCCAAAAGTTCACATCTTGGCCCCAAAGGCCCAAAAATTTCCAATTTGGCCCCAAAGGCCCAAAAGTTTCCAATTTGGCCACAAAGGCCCAAGAATTCCCAATTTGGCCCCAAAGGCCCCAAAAATTCACATCTTGGCCCCTAAGGCCCTAAAATTCCCATTTTGGCCCCTATGGCCCTAAAATTCACATTTTGGCCCCTAAGGCCTAAAAGTTCACATCTTGGCCCTAAAGGCCCAAAAATTCACATCTTGGCCCCAAAGGCCCAAAAGTTCACATCTTGGCCCCAAAGGCCCAAAAATTTCCAATTTGGCCCCAAAGGCCCAAAAGTTCCCAATTTGGCCACAAAGGCCCAAGAATTCCCAATTTGGCCCCAAAGGCTCAAAAACTCACATGTTGGCCTCAAAGGCCCAAAAATTCACATTTTGGCCCCTAAGGCCCAAAAAAAATTCTTTGAGAACTTAGGGCCTTTCGAAAAGTCGAGGTGTCCAGCCCTAAGCACTCTACCTTTCACATCCCATTGGGTCCTATCCTAGGTGTCCTACCCTACCAACGCTACCCTACATTGTTTGGTCATACCACCCCACATCACAAGGGTCAAGTCCAAATACCTTACCCTTACACTACCCTACCTCACACTATCTCACATACCCTATGAAAACACCTTATATAGGATAGTCTAATCATTTTGACTATGTCCTTTTACAGGTACCCCTCCAAAGACCACCTGTACCCGAAACACCAACTGAGCTCTCACCCACAAGTCTAACAACCCCGATTGCACCAATGGCATCACTGTCTGACATCCAAAACCTCATTGAACAACTGGAGGTCAGAATGGAGATTAGAATGAATGAGGCATTGGCCGCCCAAAGGACTACCCTAATAGCTGAACTAGGTGGTGATAATGGAAATAGAGCTTCAGCCGGGGGAAGCGGACCTGCTGCCTCCAATCAGGGACCTAGCGCTGCACCGACGTCCTCAAACCCTGCCCTGGATGACATGCCCTCTAGAACTGCTTTTGAGCTGGAAGCTCAGAAAATGAGAGAGAAGCTGGAATTGTTAGAAAGGTCTATTACTGCCCTCAAGACACACAAGGAAGTGGTGGACATGGACTCCTTGTCCTTGTTCCCCGAAGCAAGATTACCTACAAAATTCAAGATGCCTAACATGGACAAGTTTGACGGAACCACTTGTCCCAAAACGCACCTGAAAATGTATGTGGGTGCCCTCAACCCGTTTGGCCTGAACAACAAGCTCCTTGCTCAGTTGTTTCAGCAATCTTTGACTGGTGCTACATTAAGATGGTTTGTAAGCTTGGATCGTTCCAAAATGAAGAATTGGGAGGACATATGCAATGCTTTCAACACGCAGTACCATTATAATATCGAAGTGGATGTTACCCGGAGGGAGCTGGAAACCACTAAACAAAAGAACAATGAGCCCCTCTCCTCGTTCCTTTCGAGGTGGAGAGCCAAAGCTGCTCAAATGATCAACCGACCCTCTGAACAGGAACAAGTTGACATAATAATCAAGAATTTACTGCCTGTCTACCAGTCACAGCTTCAAACACAGTACTTGCCTACGTTCCAATCGCTCATTGCAACTGCAACTAAGGTGGAAGACTTAATCCAGTTGGGTCAACTCAAAGAAGACTCATACAAGAAGCAGAATCATGCTGGACTTTGAAAAACCGCCTACAAGACCTGGTTGACAATGGGTCCATCATCCCCAAGAGCAAGCTGAATATCAACCAATCCCTTGCCTAACCATGAGATTAATGCAAAAAAAAAAAAAAAAAAAAAATTGCTGAACAAGAATTTTTTGATCCTTTCGAACTTTTCTTAGAAATGAATGAAGTTTGTGTCTGAGAAGGTTGAGATCAAACCTCCAAAAGAACAAAGGAATTGTTCAAGACCAACAACAACCTGTCTGATCGATTTAAGCATCGAGAAGAATAAAGTCACTATAGTCAATCCCATCCTAGTCCATCACAGTCCACCTAGAGTCTATCTTTTAGGGTCTAGTTTTTTCTTTTCATTTTCATTTCCATTCAAGTTTTCATTCAATTCAAATTTGTAAATCTAAGTGTCTTTTGTACACAAATTTAGTCTTATCAATAAAAAGGGATCAGTTTACGTTCCAATCATGTTTGTACTCTTTCCCTATCTTTTCCTGTGAAAGCACAAAAAAAAAAAAATTGAAAAAAAATAAAAAAAAATAAAAAAAAAATGATGATAAAAAAGATAATAAAAGTTGGCGAAGAAAAATGCATTCATTTGCTCTGCATCAATCAAAGCTGAGGGCATCCTAAGAAGCACCATCAAAGGGGAAGTTTTGAAGGGTAATCATGGAAAGGATCCAGCAAAGGGTACGCAAGACTTCAAACAGTACCGAGGCAAAGTCGATTGAAGGGGTTAGGGCCAGAATGGTTTCTCCGAAAACCCAGGAATGGAAGATGCTCCGACAGAGAGGTGTCTGAATTTTGAGCTTAAAAGTGACAGAATAAAGAAGTTATGTTTGGAATTGGGTTGGGTCTGCACGAAGTCGCAATGCTATCCATACACTACTCAAGTCATCTCAGAACCAAGTTGCCTCGAAATTCTTTATGGAGAGGCTGCTTCTAAGTAAGCAAAAGGAAAAACGGGACAAAAGGAACCCCTGGTCGAAAGGAAGCAAACAAGCAAAAGAAAAAAAATGGGTCAAAAGGAACTTCTGCATAAAAGAAAGAAATCAAGGACAAAGCTACAGGAAATTAAGATGTCAAAAACGGGTCAACTGCAAGCTCTCCGTTAAATTCAAGCCCATCAAGGGTAGATGACAAATCATTTCAGATATAAGGACAAAGACCAAGCGACTGCTCACATTTTGAAAAAGCAAGTTAAAAGAAGCAGTCATTTCCACAAATTGGATGACAACAAACACCTTGAAAATCAAGCGCCAAGCATGGCACAAGTACAAGTGTCCTTATAAACAAGGATCATTTCTCAAAATAAGGAAAAGGAAGAGTCTCCTCAAAATTCCTTATGGAGAGGAGAACCATTAAGGAAATAAGTTTCAAATTCAGAGGAAGATAAAGTTCAAGAAAAGGAATCAAATTAACCTCAAGAATTCAAACATGGTGAAGCCACAAACTCAAAGCATAAAAGCTTCTTCAACACTCAAGCCACTCAAGTTACCACCACAATGTGGGTATTCAAAACTCTTTGTGATGAATACAAGTCATATTTCAGTCAACCAGTGGTAAAACCACTACAACAACAAAGTCAGATTCGCCTAGGGTCATCACTATCATACGAGCTCGAGTCAATAAGTTGATTCAACATCATTAAAGTCGGGAATGAATCCCGTAAAGACATCAAGCCGGGAAGAAATCCCGCAAAGAAATCAAGTCAGAAATGAATTCTGCATCAACATCAAGTCGGGAAGGAATCCTGCAAAGACATCCAGTCGGGAATGAATCCCGTAAAGACATCAAGCCGGGAAGAAATCCCGCAAAGAAATCAAGTCAGAAATGAATTCTGCATCAACATCAAGTCGGGAAGGAATCCTGCAAAGACATCCAGTCGGGAACGAATCCCGTAAAGACATCAAGCCGGGAAGAAATCCCGCAAAGAAATCAAGTCAGAAATGAATTCTGCATCAACATCAAGTCGGGAAGGAATCCCGCAAAGACATCCAGTCGGGAATGAATCCCGTAAAGACATCAAGCCGGGAAGAAATCCGGCGAAGAAATCAAGTCAGAAATGAATTCTGCATCAACATCAAGTCGGGAAGGAATCCCGCAAAGACATCAAGCCGGGAAGAAATCCCGCGAAGAAATCAAGTCAGAAATGAATTTTGTATTAATATCAAGTCGGGAAGGAATCCCGAGGAAATCAAATCGGAAATGAATTCCACAATCAGCATTAAGTCGGAGTTGAATTTTGCCCCAACAGCAAGTCGGAAATAAATTCCGCACCAAGACGGAAAGGAATTCCGCGCTAACATCAAGTCGGAGATGAATTCCGCACCAGCCGAGCACGAAGTTCGCATCCCGGAAGGAACTACGAAAGACCTAATTCTCCCCATCCCCCGAAGAGTTCTTGGAGATATGTAGGCAGCCGCAAAGGCGCGGTCACAAACATAAGTTTGCACCATAAATAGCATTTTCTCTTTGCTAATATAAAAAAAATTAAAAAAAAAGAGAAAAAAAGAAAAATAAAAGCTGGAGTTGAAAACCCGAAAGGACGGCTTCAGGCAAGAATTGAGCCCGCTAGGCTGAAACCCGAAAGGGCGGTCTAGGCAAAAGTTAGGGCAAAGAGCCTGCTAAAGTCGAATACCCGAAAGGGCGGCTACCAGGCAAAAGTTAAAAAAAAAAAACAAAAAGTGCTTTCGTGAATTCTTTTAGAAAGTCCATTTTTGTAGGATAAACAGCAAAGAATGTCCCTAAAAAAAAAAAAAAAAAAATCCCTTTCATAGGTCTCCTTGGGAGTATATAAATCATTTTTTTTCAAGAATCACTGAGTTCCTTCGAGTCAAAATTCACTACAAGAAAAATTTGAGTCTCTAAATCGAGTCTCCAATGAGTCTCTAAAATCAAGTCTCCATCACCAGTGGTCATTCCACAACGAGTCACAAAAATCGAGTCATTCTCAAAAGTTCGTTTTAAAAGCGTCACTCTTTGAGTCATTCCTTGAAAAAAAGAGAGAGAGGAAAATGTCAATTCAATCCCCGGGGTTTCCAAAACAACCCTGAAAAATGTCAAACATAATCGTTGAGAGGTAATTCTTTAATACCTCGTCTCCACTCGGACCATCGTTTCTTCGATCCTTTCAGACGAGCGATGTCATCCACATTGTCCGTTTCCTCGAGTCATATAAGTGGCTTTGTTCTCTTTGATTCCTCAATCGATTGGACAAGTACAACACCAATGTTGTGAAGTATTCCATGGTCAGCACCATTCTGGGGGCAAGAAGTGATAAGAACCTTCACCATTCTCCCATCACAGAAGTAATCACGGAATTTTTAGTCTTTCATTAAGAAAAAATTCTATTTCAGCTAATAAGGGCATCAATTCTCTCAAGCAGGGGGCAAAATCCTCCAAGTCGGATTCAGGGCAAGTGTTATAAAAAACAAAACACATACACAACCCAGGGTGAAACCCAACCATCGTCAATCTCTTTTACACAAACCCAGGGTAGAACCCAGTTAATGGTTAACCTTTTTTTTTTTACATGAAACCTGTGAACCCCTTCCCCAAAAGCACATAGGCATGTGATGCATATGACAAAAGAAAGAAATGCACGTGAGTGTGTGAGTCGCCACCTTGTTTAATTATTTTAGGGTAAACTAGGAAAAAACCCTGAATGACTTCAATTTTAATTAACCTAGTTACTAGATTAATTATCCCAATGTGTAAGGCATGGTATGCAAACCCGAGATGGATCCCGGGACTATGTCATGCTGATAAACTAACCGATGAATGAATGTTTTGCAAGGTGAATGATGGATTAATGAAATGTTTGAGTGATTTTGATGATTTTGATGATTTCAATGATTTCGATGATTTCGACTTGCCACCCGGGGTGAAATCCCGAACGTGCCTACGTACTTCCGTTTGAATGGAAGATCAAAGTCAACGTAGTTCGATAGGCCTTCTTTGAAGGGCTTTGAATGGGTATGCTTTATGCATGAGTGTGTATGCTTTGTGCATGATTTTGTGTATGCTTTGTGCATGTTGTTTAGGCATTTTGCCGAAAATTGATTGATTTAGGCATTTCGCCAAAAATGTCGATTTTAAGCGATTTGTCGCTAAAATGGTTGATTTTACGGTTTTCAACCGAAAATGATTGATTTTGAGGCATTTTGCCAAAAATGTCGATTTTAAGCGATTTGTCGCTAAAATGGTTGATTTTACGGTTTTAAACCGAAAATGATTGATTGTGAGGCATTTTGCCAAAAAAATGTCGATTTTAAGCGATTTGTCGCTAAAATGGTTGATTTTAAGGCATTTTGCCAAAATGTGTGATTTAGGCGATTGTCGCCAAAATGGTTGATTTTGAGGCCTTCGGCCGAAATGTGTTGGTCTTAAGGCTTTTCGCCAAAATGGTTTGATTTTATGACTTTTAGTCGAAAGTGTTGATTTTAAGGCGTTTCGCCAAAATGGTTCGATTTTACGACTTTTGGCCGTAAAAGGTTTGATTTATGATTAAGCAAGACTTTAGTTGACGTGTATGCATTTTTATGCAGTTATAGAATGATTAAGAGTAGAAAAAAAAGCATGCATGAAGTGCTAAAATTAAATAGGCAGAATTTTAATTACGTACCTGATTTAATCGTCGGCCACTTCTTAACTCCAGATTTAGCTCCTCGTTTAGGTATATTAATTAATTTTTAATTTTATTTTATTTTAGTGGTCAAATAACACAATATAAATGCAATAAAATTAAATTAAATGCAAAAAGCGGTAAAGAAGACGCAAGGAGCGTGAGAGGGAGAAGGTTTCATCCGTCAATACAGACAAGAGATGCCAAAAACAGCCTGAAAATGGCCTATTTATAGGCCATTTTCGGGTCCCGGGCGGTAGCTGCCGCCTGGCATGGCGGTAGCCACCGCTCAAAAATCTGGGCGGTAGCTGCCGCCAGGCCAGGCGGTACCTATCGCCCTGTCGGTGGGGCGATAGGCCTCGCCCGCGCAGGGCGAGAGGCCTCGCCCGCGCGCGGCGGGAGGGGCCTCGCCCGCGCGGGGCGAGAGGCCTCGCCCGTGCGGGGCGAGACGCCCCGCCCGCGCGCGGCGCGAGAGACCTCGCCCGCGCGGGGCGAGAGGCCTCGCCCGCGCGCGGCGCGGGAGGCCTCGCCCGCGCGGGGCGAGAGGCCTCGCCCGTGCTGGGCGCCAGGCCCCGCCCGCGCTGGGCGCCAGGCCCCGCCCGCGCTTGGCGTGGGCTGGCGCCGCCGTGGCCGGTGTGGCCACCGTGCCTCGCTTCGGGAGCCTTTTTGGGAGTTTCAGACTTTCGAAAAATATTCCGGGACCTGTTCCGCGATCCTCGTAAAATTCCGGACGTTTCAAGTACCATATTGACATATTTCCGGTGAACTTCCGAAATGGCCTCCGGTCCGGCCGGACTGTTTGCAGTCAGGGAAAATTGGCTCTTTGAGCCTTGTGAGTCAAATTTACTGTAGCAAAGTCAACCAACAGGCTTTTTGAGCCTCAAAATTTGAGTATTCACAGTTGCCCCCCACCGTCGACCATAAAAATGATTTATGGGAGTCGGTGGTTGTCCGAAACGCAAATTTTGTAGGCGAGAATCGGACGCGTCCAGAAGACCCGCCTCTTGGCTATTTGCTTATAAATAGCCTAAAAAAAGCTCATTTTCATTCATTCAAGACTTCCTAAGTTAAGGAAATCTCTCAAATTCTCTCAACTTCCTAGGTTTTAAGGTTTCTCTTCTTTCATGGCTTCCTCTGATCTGAGCGGTGAGGAGTACCTGGGGTCTCTGGGGATCTCGCTTGACGAAGTCAACCTTACGGCGGACGCTAACAGTCACGCCTCCGTAACAGGCATCTTCGCCCAGGTACGCCTTCTTTTATTCTGATTATTATTTTTTCGGGCCTTAGGGGCCTAAAAGAAAATAGGGATTGTGGCTTTTCGGGCTTTAGGCCGAATTTGTGAAATTGTGAACTTTGGGCCTCCGTGGCCCGAGTGTGATTTTCGGGCTTTAGGCCGAATTTGTGAAATTGTGAACTTTGGGTCTCCGTGGCCCGAGTGTGATTTTCGGGCTTTAGGCCGAATTGTGAAATTGTGAACTTTGGGCCTCCGTGGCCCGAGTGTGATTTTCGGGCTTTAGGCCGAATTGTGAAATTGTGAACTTTGGGCTTCCGTGGCCCGAGTGTGATTTTCGGGCCTTAGGCCGAATTGTGAAATCTTTATTTTTCTGCGCTCACTGTTTTATGAGTATGCATGCTAAGATATTATCCTTAGTAAAGAACCAAGGATCAATTCTCATATTGTTTTACCTTTTAGGATCCTTACATTAGATTGGATGTGGCTGAGATTTCTATGTCCGAAATCCCGATCGAGACATTGGATCCGAACCACCCGGTTGGAGCGATCATCAATCCGTCCCATCTGGGTTACTTGAGGCATTTTGATACTTGCCGAAACAGTCACAAGGAGTTGCTGGGTGCTTTGGCCGAAAGATGGTGGGACACCACCAACACTTTTCATTTTTCTTGGGGCGAGATGACAATGACCCCTGTGGATTTTTCTGTGATTACCGGAATCCCTTTTGGTATTCGGCCGATTGAGTTATATGACGACTGGAGGACAGAAATTTCCCCTGATCGGATGGTGGAGTTGATTGGTATAGACCTGCCCCGGATTGTCGGGCCAGGCTCCGCTACTCCAGCTTTGAGCGTTTCTAGGCGCTGGCTATACCTCCAGGCTCCCGGTATTTATGCTAGACACAGGCGGGGAGAGCTGACGGCTTCTCAAGTGGCTAGGTTCACTTTATTGCTGATGTTTGCGTCGACCTTCTGGTCCAACAGGAAAGAAAGGTTCAATCCTTCTATCTTGAAGAGTTTAGAAAATCTAGCCCATCTTACGGAGTACGACTGGGCCGGCGCTATCCTGAGCCGTATGTATGATGATATGTGTGATCTGAGCCGGAGCCACTGCAAACTTAGCGGGACCTACTACTTCTGGGAGGTAATACAAGCACATTCTGTATATTTTCTGTTTCATTTGCCTTCTTCTGACTCTCGTTTCTTCTTTGTTGCAGATTTGGGCATTTGAATACTTTCCTTATACCCGCCCGGAACAGATTCAGGCCGATCTCGGATTAGGGCTAGTACCTTTGGCTTGGAGATGGTACCGAACAAATCTTCATACGAGTCGGCATAGGCACTCGCTAAAAGATCTAAGAATCTTCTTTGATACGTGCAGCCCGGCACAGGCATGTATTTAGCAACTCTTGAATATGTTAAATAAAAAAGATTTATTAACACATTTGCTTCTTTTGTAGGTTGAAATGGGGGCGATGGCCACCCATCTACAGAGCTGGATTCAAGTTGATTCTCATTTCCAGCGATCAGATGACTTGCTTCGGCGGAGGGTGATTCTGTCGCATCCGATCTTGAGACGATATTACTTAGGCGAGAGAGTAGACCTTCAAATAAGAGGCTGTCGTTCCATTCCTTATCCTCCTCCCGGGGACATGCGAGCGGGCAAACAGATGATTCTCACTGATGCTCATATTGAGGGTATTCCATATGGAGAGCTCATCTTGGAGGGAGATTATGTTGAGTTCTGCAGACTTTTTCTGATGCAGCCTATTGGGTCGCGGCTTGATGATTTTCAGAGATCAGCTCCCTTCCATCCGCCCGCCACCCGCTCTTCTCGGGCTGCGGGTTCTTCGAGTAGGACTCCAAAGAGAAGGCCTACGACTGATCCTTCTTCCTCTACTTGGGCTGAGGGTTCCTCTCAAGCCGGTCCTAGCCACTCGGCCGGCCATTCTAGGGCTCCCCGGGCTGTTTCAGAGGCTGCCGGGTCGCTTCACTCAGACTTGGCCAATTTACGTCTTCCGTACAGCATTTCCTACCATACTCCAGACGCTTCTTTAGCCTTTCGAGAAGTCCCACTGGAGAATGTGGATCGCTTGGCTCTGCCTTCTGAGGACATTACCGAGGTAAGTAAAAATTGTTAAACCTCTCACAAAAATGATTCATGAGAGATTTGACGTGGATTTGCATTCATCTCTTTTTTTTTTTTTTTTTTTTTGTAGGTTCCTGTCGGATTGATCAATCAAATGATGGAATTGATGCTCGGGATGCAGCAAGAACTGTCTTCGTCCTGGACTCGTGAGGCTTACAGTGATCAGAGAAGGCAGAGGCCCCGTCGCTGAAGTCATGGTCGCCGAATTTTTCTGTTCCCCTTTCTTTCTTTTTTTTTTTTTTTTTTTTTTTTTTTTTTTTTTTTTGACTACTGTACTAAACCTTGACTGTGCTTCTGTACTGTATCTTTGTACTGAGCTTTATTTTGTACCTGCACTTGGTTAGTATCGAAATATATGTATGCATGCTTATTGTATTGGAAACGAAATGGGAGGACTTCATCTTATAGACAAAATACTCTCTTTTTTCCTTTTTCTTCTTCTTTTTTTTTTGTGTGTGTGTGGCGGTCGCTACCGCCATCATTCGGCAGTAATTCGGCGGTTGCTGCCGCCGTCATTTAGTGGCAATTCGGCGGCTGCTACCGCCTTCATTCGGCGGCTGCTGCCGCCCTCATTCGGTGCTTTTTCTCCTATAAAGGCTTATTCTTTGTTTCGGCTTTTCACTCATTCCTTATCTTCTCTCTTCTTCTTTTCTCTCCGTGTTTATCTTTTCCAAAGAATGAATCCTTCTTTCAATCATAGCATGCACAGCTGGGCTAGGAGTCTCTCCAAAGTTGAAAAGATCAACTTGAAGAGGTATGGCCTCTCTCCTATCATTACCCTTAGGGGGGTAGTGATCGACTGGAACTTTTTATGGGCCTGTATCAGACTCTGGGACCCTGAGGCCCACGTTTTTCGGTTCGGGGCCATGATGGAGGAGATGTGTCCTCTTTTTGAGGAATTCTGTGCTATCGTAGGGTGCGACCCCAACGCCCCTTTAGTCAAGCATGAGGTCAAAGTCGGGTACATTCGGTCATTTGAAAGTTTATTTCAATTCAGCAAGCCACAAGCTAGGGCCATGATTGTTGATGACCAGAAGGCGATTCTGATGCCCCTGATCGATGAGTTTTCAGAGGTTCGTTCGGACGATCCAGACCGGATGAGGCTGAGGATGCGGGCTTTTGTATTTTGCTTACTATCTGGTTTCTTGTTTAACAAGGATCCAGGCTTCGGGGACCTGCGATTTTGCCCTATGGTTCGACAAATGGAGGACATGGGTTGCATTGGCGGCATTGTGCTAGCAGAAACCATCAGGAGCCTCGATAGAGCTGCTTTAGGTTTCGAGGACTGGACGGTTTCTCCGATTATCCTTCAGGTATCTTATCTTCTTCCTTTCTCTCCCTTTTTATTTTGGTTCATTCCCTTCGTAATAGAAAGGATCCATTACTCAGGTTTGGTTGAAAGACCATCTTCAAGTGGTTGCTACTCCTACTTCATTGCCTTATAACCCCGTTCAGTACCGCATGCGAAAGATTTTGATCACATACCCGTCTGTTGATGCATGGACCTCATGGTTAATTGAATTGGGTCCAGACGAGGTGTTGTGGTTTGTACCTTGGTATGATACCAACCAGTTTATTCAGGTTAGCTCCCGCCATACTCAAGTCTACTTGTTAGGCCTTACACATTGCACCTGGTACTGCGCTTCGCGCGTTCTGAGACAGATGGGGATAGATCAGACTGTTCCGACCATGGATGATTCTCTAGTTGATTCAGCCATCACTCCGGGAGTTACCCGAGCTGTCCTTAGGACCTGGGTTAGGGACCATCATATGGTTAGACCTTCACCTAATCCTACTAGTGTTCAGACTTCTCCTGAGTACCGGTCCTGGTTCATGACCGTTGTCCGGCCGGTTGAGAGGCTGAGGAGGAATGCACTGCTGAGTGTACTTGAAGGCTGGACTCAGGCTGACGCTGGTAACGAGGCTGGGACTGATGAGGAGATTCTGTTGGCTCCCCAGATAGGTGATTTTGGAGAGAGCTCAATAGTTAGGGATGACTCGGAAGACGTCGCCCCTCGGAGGCGACGGGCCACCTAGACTTTATGGGCTTTCTGGGTTTTGATGTTTTGGGTTTGTTTTGACTCTTTTGTCTTTTTTTTTTTTATTTGGGATTTTGGCTTTGGATTGGATTTGCTTTGACTCTTTTGACTTTTTGTTGGGGACCTTGGGTGTGGATTTTGGTGTTTTGGCACTGGATTTTTGGATGTATGTTCCTTTGGATTTGGACTTTGGTCTCTTTAGTTTTCTGCTTGACTTGGGATTGTTTGACTTTATTGCTTTCAATTGGGCATGTCATTGAGCTTTCCAAGCATTTTCCAACTTCATTTATTCGAGCGCTGATTTTTGCCTAAGCCGCCCTTTCGGGTTTTCGACTTAGCGAGCTACCCACTTTTGCCTAAGCCGCCCTTTTCGGGTTTTCAACTTAGCGGGCCCCGATTTTTGCCTAAGCCGCCCTTTCGGGTTTTTCGACTTAGCGGGTTTTTTTTTTTTTTTAATTTTATTTTTTCATTTTATTATTTTTTTATTCATTTATATTTTTTTTTATTAGCAAAGAAGAAAGAACGATAAAATGATGATTTTTATTAATGTTTAGACCGTACCCAATGAGGGCTGCCTACATATCTCCGATATATAATTTCTTTTTTCCGAAGAGAATCAGGCCTAATGTAGTTCGTTTTACATTATGCAAATGACTGCAATTTACACAAAATATCTTTTTAACTGATCTAAATTACATGGATTAGTGAACTCCAAGCCATCCAAATCAGTCAAAATAACGGCTCCGCCCGACAAGATCTTCTTCAACACATACGGTCCAGCCCAAAGAGGACGGAACTTCCCCCGTGGATCTATGACCGGTTGTCTAAGTTCCTTCAGAACCAAACAACCTTCTTCCAGTTTCCGGTCTTTGACCCTCTTGTTGAAATGTCGCGCCATTCTTCTTTGATAAACTTGAGTTTGGTGGATTGCTCGTAATCGCTTTTCATCCATACCCAAGAGCTGCAAATGATAATTCTCGGCCCAATTTGCTTCACTGATCTGGCTTTCCCGGATAACCCTCGCCGACTGAACTTCCAGCTCAATAGGCAATACTGCTTCCATGCCATATACTAAGGAATACGGGGTTGCCCCAGTAGGTGTTCTAATTGAAGTCCTATATCCCCATAAGGCATTCGGCAACTGTTCATGCCAAGCTTTGTGCTTCTTAATTGTCTTTTGCAAAATAACTTTTATGGCCTTATTTGCAGCTTCTACAGCCCCGTTCGTTTGTGGACGATAGGGTGAGGACTTATGATGTTGGATTTTCGTCTCTTTCAACAAATTAGCAAATTCACCCTGGAAGTGAGCTCCATTATCCGTGGTGATCTCGAATGGCGTTCCGTACCTGCAAAGGATGTTGGTACGAACGAACTGTGCTGCCTTCTTGGCATTCAGAATCGAATAAGAGGTTGCCTCGATCCACTTAGTGAAATAATCTATAGCAACCAAAATGAATTGGTGACCGTTGGAAGCCTTCGGGTGGATTTTTCCGATCACGTCTATGCCCCAGGTCGCGAAAGGCCATGGTGAAGTGATAGGATTCAGATTGACCGGAGGCTGTTTTTGCAATTTGGCAAAAATTTGACATTCGTGGCACTTCTGCGCATGCCTCACACAATCCGCCTTCATGGTTGACCAGTAATAACCTAGGTTCATGATTTTTCGAGCCAAGGCTACCCCGTGCATGTGTGGGCCGGACCCCCCGTTATGTAAGGAATCCATGATGGTTTGAGCTTCTTCCTCATCAACGCACCTTAGGTGCAGGCCATTCCAACTTCTTTTGTATAGAACTCCCTCAGTAAGGAAATATCCGGATGCTAACTGTCTCAATGTCCGTTGATCAGTTTTGGTAGATCCCTCCGGGTAGGCTTCATTCTGAAGATAATTCTGTATATCCCAATACCAAGGCTTATCGTCGACCAAATTCATGATATGTGCTGGCTGTTTCTGTAGCCGCACTGTCAAGGGTCGAATGATTCGATCCTCTTCTACATTGACCATGGAGGCTAGAGTGGCTAGAGCATCTGCAAACTGATTTTTGGCTCGTGGTAAGTAATGGAAGGATAAATCATCAAATTGTTGAGCCAATTCATCCAAGCGTTGTAGGTAAGGAACCAAACGCTCTTCTTTAATTTTCCATTTCCTCAAAGCCTGGGAGACTATTAAGTTGGAATCTCCGAAAACCTTGAGGATCTTTATCTCCTTTTCCAAGGCTGCTTCTAACCCTCTTATGCAAGCTTCATACTCGGCTTCATTGTTAGTGCAGTTGAAATCCAATTTGACTGCGATTGGGATGTATTCTCCACAAGGAGTTTTGAATACAACTCCAACCCCATTTCCATGATAATTCGAAGCTCCATCGAAGTACATCTCCCAGACTTCACTTTCTAAGCTTAACAAATCTTCATCAGGAAATTCCACTTCCAGCATTTTGTCTCTGACCGGTAATTCAGCTAATTGATCAGCTAAAGCACCGCCTTTCACGGCCTTCCGTTGTACAAACTTTAGGTCATAAGCTGCAAGTACTGATACCCACTTTGCCATCTTACAGTCAAGAACCGGCCTCTCCATAAGGAATTTCAAGGGGTTCGACTCAGAAATAACGTACGTAGTGTAAGACGAGAGGTAGTGCTGTAGCTTGGTACAGGCCCAGACTAGAGCCAGACACAACTTCTCTACTTTATTGTATTTTAGCTCGTATTCTAGCATCCTCTTGCTAAGGTAATACACGGCATTTTCTACCCTTGTATCTTCCGCTTGTTGAGCTAACATTGCACCCATCGCTTCTTCTGTCACTGATAGGTACAACAGCAAAGGCTTTCCTAGCCTTGGTGGCTGTAAAACTGGCGGGGATAACAGATATTGCTTGACTTGGTCGAAAGCTTTTTGACAATCCTCATTCCATTTTACAGCTACTCCTTTCCTGAGCAATTTGAAAATCGGACTACAAGTATCGGCCAATTGATTGATGAACCGGCTGGTGTACTGTAGCCTTCCCAGGAAACCTCGAACTTCCTTTTCCGTTCTCGGTGCTGGCATTTCCAGAATGGCTTTGGCTTTTGAAGGGTCAATCTCTATGCCCTTTCGGCTGACCATATGCCCCAGAAATACTCCGGATGTAGCTCCAAACAGACATTTTGCCGGGTTGAGCTTTAAATTGTACTTTTGAAGTCTAAGGAAGAACTTCTCAAGTGCTATTGTATGCTCTTCAGCTGTTTTTGATTTAACAACCATATCGTCCACGTACACTTCTACTTCTTCATGAATCATGTCATGGAAGATGGCTGTCGCCATTCTTTGATAGGTTGCCCCGGCATTTTTAAGCCCAAAAGGCATAACTCTGTAGCAGTAGGTTCCCCATTCCGTGATGAACGCCGTTTTCTCTTTGTCTGGCACATGCATCATTATTTGATTGTATCCGACAGCGAGATCGGTCAAGGAGACCATCTCGTGTCCCGCCATTCGGTCCACTAACAAGTCAATATGCGGCAGGGGGAAGTCGTCCTTCGGACATGCCTTATTTAAATCCCGATAGTCCACACACATTCTGACTTTGCCATCTTTCTTCGGCACCGGCACAATATTTGCTAACCATGTTGGGTAAGCAATGGGTTCTATGAACTTGTTCTCCAGTTGCTTGGCTACTTCCTCCTTGATTTTCAAGGACCATTCTGTTTTCAGCCTTCTTAGCTTCTGTTTTACTGGCTTGGCCTCGGGGTATACTGGAATCTTGTGCACCGCTATTGCTGGGTCAATTCCCGTGATGTCACTTGCCTTCCACATGAAGCAATCGGCAAACTTCTTTAAGCATTCACTGATCTGTTCCCTGTTCACACAGTCAGATGCAATGTATGTATGTTCATTTTCTTCTTTGCCAATTATTATTTTTTCTTTATCATTTTTCATTTCATTTATTTCTTTTTCATTATTTTTGCTTGGAAATGCTTGGAAAGATAGACATGCGGGGTAGTCAATAATTTGCAAGCCTTTATTGATAATGACAGAATCATCTTCAAAAATTACATCAAACTTGAAATCTGGATTTTCAAAATCTGACACAGACGACTCAGGACTGGAACTGGACTCTGACTCGGTTTCAGACTCGGGGTCAGACTCAGACTCAGTACAGGACTTGATTACAGATTTTGACTCTAGGTTTGACTCGGGAGGGGGTATATCAGCAGTGCGCTCCTCCTCGGCGTACCAGTTGGTGAGAGGCCCTTCTTTTGGCTTGATCAGGCTCAGCAGGTCTTGGTCCCCATCATTTCCTGTAATGACTGCAACTTCATCAAAGAGACTAGGCTGCATGAAGTCTTCCACTTCCAGTTCAGTCACTATTTCAGGCTCGTTACCCCAGACATCAGAGAATATTTCTAACCCAGGTAGCATCTTCTTAGCTGCCGGGCAGTAAAACGGTTCTTGGAAGCTACGATAAGGAATCGTCTCTCCCGATTTGCAAAAGTGACTATTCAGAGTCAAAAAATGTGATGGCATCTGTATGCTTTTCTTCTTTCCTCTTCTGGTTTTCTCAGCACGGTCTTCATTAGTAGGCTGATAACCTAGCCCGAAAGTCCCTTCATTCACTGGACATTCCCAAGCTTGCAGCGTGGGGTATTTCTTCCCGGATCTTGCCATATTCATTCCTGGCAGGTAGGACATCTTTAGCATCAAAGGAACTATGCAGTTTATTTGTACTGTCCCAAAATCAAAGAGAATTCGGGAGTTCGCAGCCTTTCCTTCTATGAACTGCACAGTGTCATATTCAAATCCCGAGAGGGGAAAATTGGCATTTTCGGGGTTGACCTCAAAGAGAGGGCTGGCCCTTGGTTTTCTTGAGCTGACTGTAATCATCTCCTTGAACCGTTATAATCTTACCTTCGTAGGGGAATTTGACCTTTTGGTGCAAAGAGGAAGGTACTGCTTTGGTGTGATGTATCCATGGCCGCCCTAATAGCAGGTTGAAACTGGTGGGCACATCAATGACTTGGAACGGTACCTCCATTATGGCTGGCCCAATCACTAATTTTAGTGTAACAACCCCCAATACTTCTCTCCGGGTGCTGTCATATGCTTTCACTATCTGGTCGGACGGAATAAAATCTGTTTCTTCCAATCCCAGGCAGCTTGCCACCTTTAGTGGGCAAACGTTCAGTGCTGACCCATTATCAATGAGAACCATGGGCACAGTTTTATCTCTGGTCTGAACAGTGATGTAAAGGGCATCGTTGTGACTGTCTCCCTCCTTGGGTAAGTCATCCTCAGAAAATCCGATGCTTTGCACCTTTGATGATTGGGTGAGTGTGGATACCAATACTTCAGGGCTGACTTCCACCGATGTTTGAAGTTGACTCAAAGCCTTGCAAAGAGCTTGGCGATGAGGAAAGGAGGATGCTAGAAGTTCCCAAATCGAAACCCTAGCTTGTGTCTTTTTCAACTGTGAGAGCACTGGATCTTCCTTTGGTTCATCAGTCCTTTGGTAAGGGTTATGTGAGACTTTGTCCAAGACTAATGGTTCATATTGTCTCCCGCTCCTGGTTATAGCATCGAGTTCCTCAGTCAGGTCATTCAGATCTAGGACACAGATTTCATTCATCCCTAGGAATAGGTCGAAAGGATCTATCAATTCCTGGTCAGAAACAATAGCATTTACCCCATGGTTTGGCAAGGGATTAGTGTTAATGTTGGGTTTGCTTCTCGGAATAATTGAACCGTTGTCTACCAAGTCTTGGATGCGGTTCTTAAGCGTCCAACATGCTTCAGTCTTATGCCCATGTGCTTGGTGGTACTCACAGTATTCATTGGCTTTGAAATTCCTTGGTAAGGGGTTGGGTGGTGGCCTTGCCTCCAAAGGTTTGATGTAGTTTGCTTTGACAGCTTCTCGAAATACCAAAAGGACTGGCATCCCGAGATCAGTGTATGTTCTTCTTGACTGACTGCCATTTCGCATGTTTCCCATATTTCCCACACGTAAAGGATTTGTGGGGGTGATGCTTGCCACTTCGTGGACCTTTCCGGGCTGGCTAGGTTTTTTGTATCTCGAGGTCCCCGGGTCTTCTTTCAATTGTCCCATTTGAAGTAAATCTTCTACCTTCGTAGCAGTGGCAATGAGCGACTGGAACGATGGTAGGTATTGAGTTTGTAGTTGGTGTTGGTAGACAGGCTGTAGGTTCTTTATTATTATGTCCACCTGTTCTTGCTCAGAAGGTCGGTTAATCATTTGGGCGGCCTTGGCTCTCCACCTCGTAAGGAACGAGGAGAAAGGTTCATTGTTCCTTTGTTTAGTGGTTTCTAGCTCTCTTCGGGTTACATCCACTTCCATATTGTAATGATACTGTGAGTTGAATGCATTACAGATGTCCTCCCAAGTCTTCATCTTAGATCGGTCTAGACTGACAAACCATCTTAATGCAGCACCGGTGAGAGATTGTTGGAACAACTGAGCAAGGAGCTCGCTGCTCAATCCAAATGGGTTAAGGGCACCCACATACATTTTCAAATGAGTTTTAGGACAAGTAGTTCCATCAAATTTGTCCATGTTTGGCATTTTGAACTTGGTTGGTAGCCTTGCTTCGGGGAACAGAGACAAGGAGTCCATGTCCACCACTTCTTTGTGTGTTTTAAGGGCGGTAACAGACCTTTCCAACAATTCAAGTTTTTTTCTCATTTTCTGAGCTTCCAATTCAGAAGTAGTTTTGGAAGGCACGTCATCCAAGTTAGGGACAGGATTTGAGGATGCAGATGCAGCACCGGGTCCTTGACTGGAGGTAGCATGACCGTTTCCCCCAACCGAAGCCCCATTTCCATTACCACTACTAAGTTTAGCTAATAGGGAGGCTCTTTGGGCAGTCAATGCCTCATTCATCTTAGCTTGTATTCTGGCTTCCATTTGTTCCATGAGAGTTTGGATGTCAGCTAGTGATGCCATTGGTGCAGTTGAAGTTGGTGAGGTCGGTGATAGCACTATAGGTGTAGCTGACACTTGAACAGGGGGTACCTGTAAGCGTAAGGGTAATGGCATTAGGGTATAGTGGGCGGTATTGTGTGTCAGAGTAACTGATATGAGATAGACTGACTCTTTGTCCAACTGTGCATGACTGACAAACAGAAGGATATTTTTGTGTCCATCCACTCTCTTCTCTCTCTTTTTTTTTTTTAATGCTTACGGTATGTCATGAATGCGCACAACAACACGTCATAATTTATTTTAATGAGATGATTCGTACCATTGGGTGCATATAGTCCTAAAGGATAGGTTCTATAGGCTATGACACAAATAGAGAATCGGCTTATTAAGGGACCCTTGAACCTTGAGTATGGATATACCTAACCACATGTGAAACAAAGAGTTTCGCGTGGGTCCAACGGTACGCATACTCATGTGCCACCCCCAAAAGGATTAGGGATGGTTTGCGGTAACAGGGAGGACGCTTTGGCTGTCCGTCGACATAATCAAAGAGACCTGCCGATCAGCGCTACTTGCTATCCAGACTCAGAAGTTTGAACAGAAAGAGAAGAAATTCATTTGAAGTTCATTTTTTATGCAATGGAGAAAAGAATTCTCAATCGTGCAAATAAATCAACAAGTTTTAATGTCTTAATCACATTTTTCTATTAAGTCCGGATTTATCAAGTATTCTTAAGGAAAGAACACTTGATTCGTATTAGGGTACCCTGCAAAACAAAGCATAATAAAATAATACCTTAAAGAAAGGCCGGTTAGTTTTTCACAACAATTGTAGTCCACTTTTATGCAAAATGATTACATAATATCCCCAGTAGAGTCGCCAAACTGTGAACCCCTTCCCCAAAAGCACATAGGCATGTGATGCATATGACAAAAGAAAGAAATGCACGTGAGTGTGTGAGTCGCCACCCTTGTTTAATTATTTTAGGGTAAACTAGGAAAAAACCCTGAATGACTTCAATTTTAATTAACCTAGTTACTAGATTAATTATCCCAATGTGTAAGGCATGGTATGCAAACCCGAGATGGATCCCGGGACTATGTCATGCTGATAAACTAACCGATGAATGAATGTTTTGCAAGGTGAATGATGGATTAATGAAATGTTTGAGTGATTTTGATGATTTTGATGAT
This sequence comes from Jatropha curcas, assembly GCF_041381405.1. Taxonomy (NCBI): domain Eukaryota; kingdom Viridiplantae; phylum Streptophyta; class Magnoliopsida; order Malpighiales; family Euphorbiaceae; genus Jatropha; species Jatropha curcas. Next base: position 17,301,302 of record NC_143159.1, read on the forward strand.
TTCAATGATTTCGATGATTTCGACTTGCCACCCGGGGTGAAATCCCGAACGTGCCTACGTACTTCCGTTTGAATGGAAGATCAAAGTCAACGTAGTTCGATAGGCCTTCTTTGAAGGGCTTTGAATGGGTATGCTTTATGCATGAGTGTGTATGCTTTGTGCATGATTTTGTGTATGCTTTGTGCATGTTGTTTAGGCATTTTGCCGAAAATTGATTGATTTAGGCATTTTGCCAAAAATGTCGATTTTAAGCGATTTGTCGCTAAAATGGTTGATTTTACGGTTTTCAACCGAAAATGATTGATTTTGAGGCATTTGCCAAAAATGTCGATTTAAGCGATTTGTCGCTAAAATGGTTGATTTACGGTTTTAAACCGAAATGATTGATTGTGAGGCATTTTGCCAAAAAAATGTCGATTTTAAAGCGATTTGTCGCTAAAATGGTTGATTTTAACGGCATTTTGCCAAAATGTGGGATTTAGGCGATTGTCGCCAAAATGGTTGATTTTGAGGCCTTCGGCCGAAATGTGTTGGTCTTAAGGCTTTTCGCCAAAATGGTTTGATTTTATGACTTTTAGTCGAAAGTGTTGATTTTAAGGCGTTTCGCCAAAATGGTTCGCTTTTACGACTTTTGGCCGTAAAAGGTTTGATTTATGATTAAGCAAGACTTTAGTTGACGTGTATGCATTTTTATGCAGTTATAGAATGATTAAGAGTAGAAAAAAAGCATGCATGAAGTGCTAAAATTAAATAGGCAGAATTTTAATTACGTACCTGATTTAATCGTCGGCCACTTCTTAACTCCAGATTTAGCTCCTCGTTTAGGTATATTAATTAATTTTAATTTTATTTTATTTTATGTGGTCAAATAAACACAATATAATGCAATAAAATTAAATTAAATGCAAAAAGCGTTAAAGAAGACGCAAGGAGCGTGAGAGGGAGAAGGTTTTGTCCGTCATATAGACAAGAGATGCCAAAAACAGCCTGAAAATGGCCTATTTATAGGCCATTTTCGGGTCCCGGGCGGTAGCTGCCGCCTGGCATGGCGGTAGCCACCGCTCAAAAATCTGGGCGGTAGCTGCCGCCAGGCCAGGCGGTACCTACCGCCCTGTCGGTGGGGAGACAGGCCTCGCCCGCGCGCGGCGAGAGACCTCGCCCGCGCGGGGCGAGAGGCCTCCCCGCGCGCGGCGCGGGAGGCCTCGCCCGCGGGGCGAGAGGCCTCGCCCGCGCTGGGCGCCAGGCCCCGCCCGCGCTTGGCGTGGGCTGGCGCCGCCGTGGCCGGTGTGGCCACCGTGCCTCGCTTCGGGAGCCTTTTTGGGAGTTTCAGACTTCCGAAAAATATTCCGGGACCTGTTCCGCGATCCTCGTAAAATTCCGGACGTTTCAAGTACCATATTGACATATTTCCGGTGAACTTCCGAAATGGCCTCCGGTCCGGCCGGACTGTTTGCAGTCCGGGAAAATTGGCTCTTGAGCCTTGTGAGTCAAATTTGCTGTAGCAAATTCATTGTAGCACAGTCAAATTTACTGTAGCAAAGTCAACCAACAGGCTTTTTGAGCCTCAAAATTTGAGTATTCACAAAACCTAGGGTGAAACCCTAACCAATAACCAACCATTTTCATCCAAAACCAAGCCATTTGATCATTTCGACTTTAGGTGGACCCTTGGTTCTCAAAGAAAAAAACAAAAATAAAACAAATCTCTTTTCAAGCCCTCATTAAGAGGCAAAACATCTTTTCAAGTCCTCTAAGAGGCAAAATCTCTTTTCAAGCCCTCATTAAGAGGCAAAACACCTTTTCAAGTCCTCTAAGAGGCAAAATCTCTTTTCAAGCCCTCATTAAAGGGAAAACCTCTTTTTTCAAGTCCTCTAAGAGGCAAAATTTCTTTTAAGTCCTCAAAGAGGCAAAAACATCTTTAAGTTGCAAACATAAATCCATGCATTTGATCATTTCATTTCAAAAAAAAAAAAAACCAACGGCGGGGTTACTCCTCTGCCCATCCTCAAATTTGCTCCTTCAGACAGCCACTGGCTCTCATAAATCATTTTTATGATAGCCAGTGGGGGGCAACTATGAATACTCAAATTTTGAGGCTCAGAAAAGCCTATTTCTCGGACTGCAAACAGTCCGGCCAGACCGGAGGCCATGTTGGAAGTTCACCAAAGTATGCCAATATGGTACTTAAAACGTCCGGGACGTCGCGAGGATCACGGAACTGGTCCCGAAATATTCTTTGGAGGTCGGGAACTCCCGGAAAAGCCTCCGGAACGAAAAATTAGCAAACCCGCCGAACCCGGCGGCTCAGGCCGCCGAAACAGTCCGATTTTGCCTATAAATTGGCCCCGAAGCCCTCAGTTTTACTCACTCAGTCTGTGTTGACGGACGCTCCTTCTCCCCTACGCTCCTTGCGATTCTTTTACTGCTTTTCTGCATTTTTAATTTAGGTTTTATTGCTTTCTTGCTTTGATATTTGGCCACTTAAATTAAATTAATTCTAAATTAATATTCTCCAAACGAGGAGCTTAATCCGGAGTTTTTCAAGCTGAAGCTAAGAAGCGGTCGCCGGTTAACTCAGGTAAATAAACAAAACTCTGCTCATTTAATTTTAGCACTTCATGCATATTTCTCTTCTACTCCTAATAACTCTACAACTGCATAAACGCATTCATGTCATCAATTAGGTAAATACACTGCCTCAATCAAATATGATTAAGCTTAAATACCCGGTTAATTAATAATCGTGGTATTAATGCTAAATCCGACAATATTGGCTAAAAAGCCTAGTTAATTAATAACTACGGTTTAATTGCCTTTATTTCGAACAGTCCGGCTTAAGTCCAATTAATCAATAATTGTGGCTAGAAGCCTTAATCAATTACATTTTCGGCAATAAATTGTCTACAGTTTAATCAATCTTTTCGGCAACAAATTACCTAAATTACACATCAATTTTTGGCAAGACGCCTTGAATTAATCAATCTTTTGGCAAATAAATTGCCGTAAATCAATCAATTTTGGCGACAATCGCCCAATCAACATCTTTTGGCAAATAAATTGCCTAAATCAACACTTTTGGCTAGAAGCCTTCAAATCTACACATTTTTGGCTAAAAGCCTTTAAATAAACCAATCTTTTGGCAAACAAATTGCCTAAATCACAAACTCTTTGGTTAAAAGCCTTAATCCATTTTTTGGCAACAATAAGCCCAATCAAACATTCTTTGGCAACAATAAGCCCAATCAAACACTTCTTTTTTGGCAACAATAAGCCCAATCAAACACTTCCTTTTGGCAACAAACGCCTCAACAAATCAATCAACACTTTTGGCATCAAATGCCTAAAAATCAATCAATTTTCAGGCAAAATGCCTAAAACAAAATGCACAAAGCATACACACACTCATGCATAAAGCATACCCATTCAAAGCCCTTTAAAAAGGCCTATCGAACTACGTTGACTTTGATCCATTCAAACGGAAGTACGTAGGCACGTTTGGGATTTAACTCGAGCGGCAAGTCGAAATCACATAAACATTTATTTGGTCCAATTATTTCATTTTACCCTGCAAAGCATTCATCCATAGGTTAGTTCATCAGCATGACATAGTCTCGG
>NC_143159.1:17304972-17338975 GCF_041381405.1 Jatropha curcas
TAAAGAAAGAACACTCGATTTATGTCAAGGTACCCTGCAAAACAAAGCATAGTAAAGTAATGCCCTAAAGAAGGGGCAGGTTAGTTTATTCAACAATTGTAGTCCACTATTATGCAAAAAGATTACATAAATTCCCCAGCAGAGTCGCCAAACTGTGAACCCCTACCCCGAATATCATAGCATATGAATGCATGTGACTAGGGCAGAAATGCACGTGAACGTATGAGTCGCCACCTTGTTTAATTGTTTTAGGGTAAACTAGGAAAAAACCCTAAGTGACTCCAATTTTAATTAACCTAGTTACTAGATTAATTATCCCAAATGTTCAAGGCATGGTCTACGAACCCGAGGTGGATCCCGAGACTATGTCATGCTGATGAACTAACCAAAGATGAATGCTTTGCAGGGTGAAAGATGATGTAATTGGGACCAATGAAAAATGTTTATGTGATTTTGACTTGCCGCCTGGGGTTAAATCCCAAACGTGCCTACGTACTTCCGTTTGAATGGAAGATCAAAGTCAACGTAGTTCAATAGGCCTCTTTTAGAGGGCTTTGAATAAGAATGCTTTATGCATGAGTGTGTGTATGCTTTGTGCATTTTGTTTAGGCATTTTGCCAAAGAATTGATTGATTTTTAGGCATTTGATGCCAAAATGTTGATTTTAATGGCTTTTAGCCAAAAAGATTGATTTAGGCAATCGTTGCCAAAAATGATTAATTTTAGACGATTGTCGCCAAAATGATTGATTTTAAGGCTTTTAGCCCAAAAGAGTGATTTAGGCAATTTGATTGCCAAAATGATGTTGATTGGACGATTGTCGACAAAATGATTGATTTAAGGCTTTTTGCCAAAATAAGTTGATTAATTTTAAGGCATTTTGCCAAAAGATCGATTTAATTGTACGCAACTTGTTGCCAAAACGTGATCAATTAAGGCTTTTAGCCACAATTATTAATTAATTGGACTTAAGCAGGATTTGTTTGAAATAAAGGCGATTACACCATAGCTATTAATTAACTAGGTGTTTTGAGCCAATATTGTCGGATTTAGGCCTTAATACCGCGATTATTAATTAATCGGGCATTTAGCCTAAATTTATTTAATTGAGGCAATTTGTTTGCCTAATGATGGCATGGATGCATTTATGCAGTTGTAGAATTATTAGGAGTAGAAAAGAAGCATGCATGAAGTGCTAAAATTAAATAAGCAGAGTTCAGTTCATGTACCTGATTTAATCGTCGACCGCTTCTTAACTCCAGGTTAAGCTCCTCGTTAAGGGAATTAATTTTAATTTAATTTTAAGTGACCAAGTATCACAACAATAAAATAAAACTAAAATTAAAAAAATGCAAGAAAGCAGTAAAGAATCGCAAAGAGCGTAGGGAGAAGGAGCGTCCGTTAACACAGACTGAGTGTCTCAAACGGAGCCCCAAAGCCGTTTTTTATAAGAAAAACGCGACCTCGGGCGCCCCTGCCCGCCTTCGAGGGCGGGCATCCCCGCCTGGCTTGGGCGGGCGTGCCCGCCTGGCCTGGGCGAGCATGCCCACCCCTGCGGGCGGGCATGTGTGCCTTTTCCCCTCTCTTTTTTTTCTTTTTTCGTTCCGGAGGCTTTTTCGGGAGTTCTAGACCTCCAAAAAATATTCCGGGACCAGTTCCGCGATCCTCGCGACGTCCCGGACGTTTCAAGTGCCATATTGGCATACTTTCGGTAAACTTCCAAAATGGCCTTCGGTCCGGCCGGACTGCTTGCAATCCGGGAAAGCTGGCTCTTCGAGCCTCAAAATAAATGGGTATTCATAGGTGACTGCAGCCGCTGTCGCCGGCGGCTGCCGCCGCCGGCGATAGCGGCCGCCACCGCCGCGGCCGGGAAAACTGGCTTTTTGAGCCTCAAAATTTAGGTATTCACATCCTCCTTTTCCAACAAGGTCTAAATATCCCAAAACCAAGGCTTGCCATCAGCGAGTTGGAGATTGCTGTAGTAGGCCGGTTATTGATGAATCTGAATATTCAACATTTTGAAAACCATTTCTAGACTGGCATCAACCGTGGAGGCAAGAGTAGCTAGTGCATCGACGAACTGATTATTAGCCCAAGGCAAATAGTGGAATTATAGTTCTTTAAACTGAGCCAATTGGTCGAGTCCTTGAAGGTAAGGAACCAAATGTTGCTCCTTAATTTTCCATTTCTTCAATGCTTAAGAGACTATCAGAATGGAGTCCCCGTAGTCTATTAGATCTGAATACTGAGTGTTACTTCTAGCCCCGGCAATACATGCTTCATATTCAGGTTCATTATTCTTGACCTGAAATGCCAGCTTGATAATGAAGGTAGTCACTCCCCATTTGGAGTTACTATGACGATCTCGACGTAGTAACCCTGATAGTTAGCAGCTCCATCAAAATACATCTTCCATGTGTCTGAATGGATCTAGAGGATATCTTCGTCTGAATGCCTGCTACTTCAACATCCTCGAGGGACGCAACTAGGTGATCTGCTATCATACTGCTTTCGATTGCCTTCTTCACAACAAACTTCAGATCAAATGCTACAAAGATGGTGGCCCACTTTGCCATGTTGCTGTCTAGAACCGGCCTCTCCATAAGGAATTTCAAGAGGCTCCAATTAGCGATGACATGAGTGGTGTAAGAGCAAAGGTAATATAGGAGCTTGGTGCGTACCCATGCTAAGACCAAGCATAGATGTTCAATCTTGTTGTATTTCAGTTCTGTAGCTAGCATGCACTTACTTATATAGTAAATAGCATTCTATTTGTGGGAAACTAATGCTTCTTATCCCAACATCACCCCTATGGCTTTGTCAGTCACTGAGAAATATAGAATAAGTAGTTTTCCAGGCCTTGAAGGCTGAAGAACTGGGGGAATGAGTATATATGCTTTGATCTGATCAAAGGCTTTCTAAGATTAGTCATCCCAAGTCTTTGAGGCATCCTTTCTCAATTTCTTGAAAATCGGTCCATAGGTATCTGCTAAATGTGAAATAAATCGGCTGATGTACTGAAGGCGGCCCAAGAAACCCCGGATCTCCTTTTCTGTTTTAGGAGATTACATCTCTAAGATGGCTTTTGACTTTGATAGATCAATCTCAATCCTTCTCTTGGAGACCATTTAGCCTAGGAAGATACTAGACAGAGCCTCGAAGAGGCACTTAGCAAGACTAAGTTTCAAGTTATACTTGCGGAGTCTAGAGAAGAATTGTTTGAGGGAATTCAGTGACTCGGCCCGTCCCTAGTGTAGACAACCATGTCATCAATATATACTTCTATGCTCTTGTGCATTAGATCATGAAAGACCATGGTAGCCATCCTCTAGTAGGTAGCACCGGCATTCTTTAGACCAAATAGCATAATGCTATAACATAAGGTACCCCATTCGGTGATGAACGAAGTCTTTGGCTTATCCGGTGGATTCACTGGTATCTGATTATACCCTGCATACGAATCTGTAACTGAAATTACACTAGACCCTACCATTCTGTTAAGGAGCAAGTCAATGTGGGGCAATGGAAAGTCATCCTTGGGACATGCCTTATTCAAATCAGGGTAGTCGATGTAGATTCTAATCTTGACATCTTTCTTAGGAATTGGCACTATATTAGCTGACCATGTGGGGTAGTCAATGGCCTCAATGAAGTTATTTTCCAATAACTTGGTTGTTTCTTCCTTAATTTTGAGAGAGATCTCTAGATTCTGCCTTTAGGGCTTTCGCTTTACTGGCTTGATGTGGTCATATGTAGGGATCTTATGAACGGCAATTTCTAGATCTATATCAGTCATATAACTGGATGTCCATATAAAGCAATCTGAGTACCACTTAATGAGCTCTGTCAACTCCTATTTACAATCATATTCATGCACAACAAATGTATGTTTTGGTTCATTTGTTGTGCCAATGTTTATTTGCTCTTTTGTTATTTTTATTTCTTTTTCTTTTTCATTTTCTCTTTTGCCAACAATCTCATTCAAATTAGAGAGAGGGTAACAAGAAACTAAAATTTTTCATTAGAAATAAAAGTGGTATGGTCGGCATCTACATTCAGCTCGACAAAAAGATATACAAGCATAGAAAGAGAAGACAAGAAAGACTTAAAAGACTCAGAGGACTCTGAACTAGATTCTGACTCAAATTTTTTTTATGACTCAAACTCAGGTTCAGGCTCGAGGACAATGAATTGCTCTATGCTCTCTCTCAAATACCAATTCTGGAGGGGTGCTTAGATAGGTTGTATGAGGCCTGTCGGGTCTGCTTCCAATTGATTGGTTATCATGCACAGGTCAAAAAGAGATGCTTCCTCCCAGTCTTGAAAAGAGGCTCACGGCCTTCCACTGAGAGCCTGACATCGAAAAGAATTTTAAAACCAGGTATTAGTTTTTTAGTCAAGGGGCAATACTAAAGTTCCTGAAAGAAGTAGTAGGGTTCAAATTCCCCTCTTTAACAAAATAACCATTAAGGGTTTGGAAGTATGGGCGCATCAGAATGTCCCTTATTTCACCTCTTGTCCTAGCTACTTGTTTGGCTTCTTCTAGCTCCTCTTAGTCTTGATCTGTCGGCTTGAATACAAGACTAAAAAGAGGCTCAACAATTGGATGTTCAGTGAAAGAGGCCATAACCTACTGGTCTCGGCAAAGTCCCATCACTGAAAAGTAACACATAGCTCTCATCATGTTAGCCACTAAGGGATTGCTATAAGGGTCAAAATCCATAGGAAAGATCTCTTTACTAGGCTCTACTTTAATAAACTGGACTGAATCAAAGGAGAAGTCGAACAGAGGATAGACTGCTGGTTCAAGTTGGATTTCCAAAAGTGGGGCCAGGGCAGGTATTTCAGGCTTCCTAACTAAGTCCCCTTTGATTGTTGCCACTGCATTGTCGTAAGGGAACTTCAGTTTTTGGTGTGGAGAGGAGGCTACTACTTTAGCAGTATGGATCTATAGCATTCTAAGGAGGAGAATAAAGCAAGCAGGGACATCCACTACTTGGAAAGGAATGATCATAACTGTGGCGTGATTGTGACTTCCAAATCAGCCACGCCCCGAACTTCTCTTTTGGTGTTATCATATGCCCTCGCAATCTGATCGGATGGCATAAAGTCCTAAGCAGTTAACCCCAAACAACTAGCAACTTTTCAGTGGGTAGACATTCAAAGTTGAGCCATTATCTACCAAAACCATAGGTACTATTTTACCCCTGAATTGGACTGTGATGTAGAGAGCATGGTTATGCATAGTACCCCCCTTGGGTATTTCATGATCAGCAAAGTGGATAGCCATAGGAAGGGGGCTCCTAGTGATGCATGCTACCAGTGCCTGAGGAGTTATGTCTACCGTGGTTAGGCACCAATTCATGGCCTTTGCCAAAGCTTGGCGGTGCACGAAGGATGATTGAATCAAACCCCATGTAGAAATATTGGCCTTTATCTTCTTTAACTGTTCCAAGACAAGGTTCTCTAGTTGGGGGCCAGAACTAGAGTTAGGTGCATCCTTGGCTAAAAAGGCTGGGTTAGGCAGAGCTTGGGGAGGTGGAGATGGGTATTGTCTTACACTCTCAGTGATATCATTAATTTCCTCAAGTACGTCATTCAGGTCTATGACGCAGCATGCATCATTAATAATAGGGTGGATCATAGAGGCCAAGTCAGTATCTGGCTCTTGGTGAAGCATATGAATATGGTTTTGGTGGTGGGGAAGAGTATTCGTGTTTTTGTTCGATCTGGGTCAAACAGGGAAAATCTGGCTACTCTCCACCAAATCTTGGATCTTTTGTCGTAAGGTCTTGCACTCATTAGTTTTGTGCTCGTTCCCCTAGTGGAAAGCATAGAAGGCATTTAGGTTGAAAGTTTTTGGGACTAGATTTGGTAGAGGTCTGGGTTCTGGTGGCTGAATCAACTTATCATCATCAGCCTTTTGAAAAATGAATGAGACGTGAACCCCTAAATCTGTGAAGTTACGCCTGTCTGTTTGAGCAACTGGCCTTGGAGGAGGAGGAGGAGGAAGCTGTCTTTGGCCGATCAGGTTAGCCACCTCACTGCCTTTCTAGGTGACAGGAGGAACTGCATGGTAACTAGCTTGAGGTTTCTTATATCTACAGGAAGAAGCCTAATCTTCCTTGATCTGGCCCGACTAGATCAAGTCCTCGATTTTAGTTGCAGTAGCAATCAAAGTTTGAAAGTCTGGGAGTACTGTTTCCTCAGATGACTCTGTAAGAGGGGAGCAAGTTCTTGACAATAATGTCAATCTATTCCTGCTCAGAGCAACAGTTAAGCATCTTAGAAGCCTTATATCTCCACCTCACAAAGAACGAGGAGAAAGACTCACGTGCTCCCTTTTTGGTAGTTTTCAGGTCCCTCCGAGTAATGTCAACCTCAACATTGTAATGGCACTGTTGGTTGAAGGCAATACATGTTTCATCCCAGGTCTTCTTCTTGGCATTGTCTAATGGTACAAACTAGCGGAGAGCAGCACCAGTTGGGGATTATTAAAATCATTACAAGGAGCTCATTGTTTACACCAAAAGGAGTGAGAGCAGCGACATACATTTTTAGATGTGTCTTGGTGCATGTGGTGCCGTCGAATTTATCCATGGTGGGCATCTTGAACTTAGCTGGCAGCCTGGCTTCAGGGAACAGTGGGAGATAGTCAACGTCAATAAGATCCTCATATTTCTTGATGCTTTTGAGGAACTTCTCAAAGGAGTCATCTTCTCCATCATCTTTTTTATCTCATGAGAAGCCATATCATCCTTAGTTTAGCTCGAGGTAGTAGTGGCATTAGAGCTTGCCCCAATTTCACGAACCGACCCTCTAGCTGTCTGATCACCAATAGGTGGAGCAGTGTGTTGATCATTAGAACCTCCGGTTTGGTTTAGAGGGGTATTACCATTCTGGCTACTATTAATGAGAGCTCTAACTTCCCCAAAATGGTCTCTCTCTGATTGGTCATATCATTCCTCAGAAAGTCACTCTATTCAGTAAGCAAGTTCTGAAGGCAAGACTCTTAGATCCAAAGCATCTCATTAAGCATAGCTCTGAAATCAATAAGCAGAGTAGCAGTCATTGTTGTTGTTCTGTGGAAGAAGCACACAAAAGAGGAATCAGTGCTTGCTCACATCAGTTTTAAAGCATGCAATGATGTCCCGGGTTTGCAACTTAGGTCAGGGTTTGAGGTTTTAGAGTTCGGGTAACTCAGGTCGGTGTTTGAGACTATGAGTGATTGGTAGAAGTAGTGATGCAAAAAATAATGATTGAATCAAGATTTGAGGGCATGATTGGGCATTGCCCCTGATTTGAATGCTCAGGTCTAGTTTAAGGCTTTTTAGTAATTTTAAGGTGATTAGGTTGGTGTTTGAGGCTTTTGGTTCTTAGTAGCTCATGTCAGTGTTTGAGGCTATAGGATAATGGAAAGCAATGCTCGAGTCAAGATTTGAGGGCTTGATCAAGCATTGCCCCCGGTTTGGGTGCTTAAGTCTTATTTAAAGCTTTTGGTAATTTAAGGTGCTCAAGTTGGTGTTTGAGGCTTTGGGTTTTTAGTAGCTTAGGTCAGTGTTTGAGGGCATAGGATAATGGAAAGTAATGCTTGAGTCAAGATTTAAGGGCTTGATCGGCATTGCCCTCGGTTTGGGTGCTTAGGTCTAGTTTTAGGATTTTGAAAATTTGAGGTGCTCAGGTCGGTGTTTGAGGTTTTTGCTTTTTAGTAGCTCAAGTCAATGTTTAAGGGTATACGACAATGGAAAATAATAATTGAGTCAAGATTTGAGGGCTTGATCAGGCATTGCCCCCGATTTGGGTGCTTAGATATGGTTTAAGGCATTTGGTAATTTGAGGTGCATACTTGAGTCAAGATTTAAGGGCTTGATGGGGCGTTGCCCTCGGTTTGGGTGCTTAAGTCTGGTTTAAGACTTTTGGTAATTTGAGGTGCTCAGGCTTTTGGTCTTTAGTAGCTCAGGTCAGTGTTTGATGCTATAGGATAATGGAAAGCAATGCTTCAGTCAAGATTTGAGGGCTTGATCAAGTATAGCCCCCGGTTTGGGTGCTTAGGTCTGGTTTAAGGTTTTTGGTAATTTAAGGTGCTTAGGTCGGTGTTTGAGGCTTACAAGTCGAGTATATCTCCTCAAGTAGGGTTATGTGTTTAGGTGGACCACTTGATGGTATAAAGGTTTACCACTGGATGGTGTTTTGGGTTTACCTCTGGTTGGTGTTTTAGGTTTACTTGGTTAATGTTTTGGGTTGACCACCAGTTGGTGTTTTAGGTTACTTATTGGTCCATGAAATAAAATATATGGATGCATGAATGTCATGCCAAAACAGTTTCAATGATTGTCGGGTGCATATAATCCTAGGGGTCGGTTCTAAGGTCATTATATGCTTTTGGTGGATTGGTTTAAGGTCTCATCCACTAATGTTGGAATATATCTCGTTATTTGACCATGTCGTATCAGATGGAATGATTAGTACACCAAACCCTTTACCCTACTAAAAGGATCGAAGGTACGCAGGATAGGGTGAGCAGCTTTCTCGATCTAGGAAAGCTCTAAGAAAGATTGCCCCTAAATGATAATAGCAACTCAATTTGCTTAATTCTAATAACGGGAAAGGATCCCAAATGATTCATCTGAATGCATGCAAAAGACGATTTCTTGATTAAACCCAATCTAGAGATTCGAAGCCTACTCGATAGTCCTCTTACTATATTTTTTTTTAGTTTTAAAAAAAAATGTTAAAGTCCCTAGTGGAGTCGCCAGCTGTGAGCCCCCTCTCGAGCACCATGGGAAATATCCGAAGGACGGACTCGATCCAGATGGGCCCATTAGTAGGTTCGTCGCGAAAACTAGGAGAAACTCCTTGTGGTTCCTTTTTTGGTCGTTTGATTAGATTGTGGCTCGGTTTAGTGCTTGTGTGATGTCGGGTTGGCTCTTTAAAGCGCTTTGACTGTGTGTGGTGTGATTAGAGTCACCACCTTAATTTGTTTTGTTTTTGGGAAAAATATAAGTAAAAACCTCTTGTTTAACTCCATTTTAGTTTGCCACAAGGATAAAATGCACTAGCCTCAAATCATTGGGTTCGAGGACTAGGTTTTCATCTTTTTTTCGAAGTGAATCAATGGTTTGGGTATTAATTGAGAAATCAAAATCAGTGTTTTGCATGAATGTCAGTTTATCGATGCATGAACATACAAATAATGCATGGCAATTATAGACAAACTTTAAAAGCATAAATAATTAAAAAAGTGTGTAATTCGGAGGGGAGCCCGACTCTAGCCTCATTTATCAAGGATTCGAGGTCGTGCTATACATTTCCCTAAATCCATACCGCTCGATTTGGTCAAGGGCCCGCTACCTAGGCTGAAATCTATAGGTATGCGTTCGTACCTTGTTTGCATGAGGATCAGGGCGCACAAAGTTCTATCATTGATAAGGATGGTAGGGTTTTTAGGGTGGCACTCGAGGAGTGGGCTTATAAGGTGCCGAATGGACTGGGCTTACGATGTTGGGTAGACCGGGCTTTGCTTTGAAAATGGATTTTTATCGATTTTGCTAGAAAGACCGAGCTTTAAAGCATGCTATGTGCCGGACAGACCAGGCTTATTTGACAAAGATCAAGTTTAGTATTCATACTCTGGGATGAGGGGTCGAGAGGTCAGGTGGTGCAAGTGTACAGCTTCGGAGTTCCATGTTCAAAAATGACCAAAGAGGTTGAGTCTTCCTCTAAATAAGCAAAGGATGGGCATGAGACCCTATTATAGTCTTATAATAGTGTTAATTAATGGATTTAATTAAACTAGTAGCTTTGGTCTAGACCAAAGTGTGAACGAAAGTCAAAATGATTGACTTTTCAAAACCAAGTCGAGCCTTAACTCGACTAAGGAAGAAAAGTGAGGCCGGACTATATTGCATTAGAACTGTTCACGACGGAGAAATAGAGTCGTTGATGCTTGAGAAGCGATCGATCAAGCAACAAGAGGTGTCTAAAAATGAGGGGGGAAAGTGCCTTTTATATGCCAAGGGGCTACTGTACGAAAAATACGACGGTACCAACATCCTCTAAATCAGTACCAATCTAGTCCAAATCAGTACCGGTGGAGATGCTCGGTGCACACTAGATCGATACCGATCTGAGGCTGATCAGTGCCAGCCAAGGGTAGGTCGGCACCAATCAAGGTAAATTACTGCCCAGCCCCCAAACCTTGTTTTTGGTGTTTTCAGGCTTTCGGGATTCCGTTCGAGGTCCAAACGACATCCGATCAAGCTTATTCTCACATTGTTGGAACCATAGTGGAATTTCCTAAAATCCAATGCTAAAATCATGGTCAACAACCACATCCCTCAATATCACCTTTAGGGTTTTGGGTAGAAAAGAGATTGAGAAGAGAATAATGCATGAATGACATTCATATATATATAAATGTAAACTCAATTTCAAGTTAAATGATGTTATTAGTAAGTATGAATAATAGGACAACTCATTAGAGTCAACTCCTTACTCGAACCCAAAATCAGAAAACCAGAGATTCTGGGTTTGATCCCAATGGAGTCGCCAGACTGAGGATAACGACAAGGGGTTTTGTTTTTTGATGGCTAAAAAGCTAAAATGGGCTTAGTTCATTTTAATTTATCAAGTCAGTTTTCCTTTACTAGACCTGTTTATTGATCCTCAGAAAGGCAACCTTTTTTTAAAAGGGGTTTTGTGAAACCTCTCTTACTTTGGTAAGAGATTTTATTTACAGTCGCCACTCTCTTTAGGGAAAACATCACGAATTAATTATTTCTTAGGAAATAATTATCTCGGTTTTAACCAGAGACTGGGTAAGGGAGTTAGGTACGGTCGCGGGAAGGTGTTAAGCACCTGAACCGCCCGGTTGGTAACCAGCCTCCTTCGTTGTCCATTCATTCACAATTATTATAATATTATTAACTTTAATTGAGGTTTAAAACATTTTTGTGCAATTTGTAAAACTATGGCAAACAAGCATATCAATTATTCAAACATAACATATCAAACAAATAATGAAAAGGAAGGAGGAAAAAAGAATACAATCTATCTCTTAATTATACAATCTACCCTTAATCCCCATATAATTTTCCAAATCCAACAATTTATTACAAACAAGCAATTAATGGGACCCATTAAGGCCCTTTACATAGTGCTAAATAGTATGAAAGCAATGAATTCTAAAAGAAACAAACATAAGTAAATATCCATATTTACAAAATACTAATAACAATAACATTCAATCACAACATTTAATATGATGGGAATGTAAATGTTAGAATGACTAACATTAGAGTTAGGTGGGTTAGCACAAAAATAGTTAAAGAGCATTAATGTAAAATACATAAAAATGTAACGGACAGAAACTTAAAGTGTATAAAAGTAAAGGCAGTAAATTAAAAAACACTTATTTAAAGATCACAACAAGATTTAGATTCAAGCCATTGACGTTCATCATGTGCGATGAACAAATATGCCTATCACCATCTATTTCTTGTTGTTTATTTGTTATTTGGGCCATAATGAGTTATTTACGTGATATAAAACAAGATTACTCAGTGCTTAACTCGAAAGGGATCTTGAATCGAAATTGTTTTATTTACATTTTGTTTTTGAGTCTCTGAATTGGAGGTCCATGCGCCACTTCTAGTGGCGTGTGCCATGTGTAGTGGTGTGCGGATCTTTCCATGATTAGGGATCTCAGAATAAAAATATAGAGCTATCTGACTTGAGCCAAAGTGGTGTGCGCCAAACATAATGTCGTGGTGCCACTGACTAGTGCGCCAGTTCTAATGCAGTCAAAAGCTTTTGGTTGATCACAGATTACTCTCACAACCAATGTATAGCTGGTGTTTTTAATACACCAAAAAGAAAAAAAAGATGTAGGAGTCTCAGTAATTACCTGGTTTTGAAGAAAATCCAAAGATTTTAGGAAAAATGAATCAATAAACTCAAGAACTTTGATCTTCGATGAACAATCCGAGTTTAAGTTAAGTTAGTACGTTTGTGGGTTTTTTATCACTAAGTACAGGGGGCTTTTCCCAATATAAATGAATGAAGTTCAAGATCCAAATTAAAAACACTTGTTTCAACTTAGATTCAAGAATGAGAAATGCAATAGCTTCACCTTAGTAATCAAAAAACCTCCCCCTTTCTCTTAAACCCTTGCCCTATTTACAGGCAAATAGGGAGATGAGGTGGCCTACTTCTAGGGTTTAGGTGGCAAGTGCCCTTGGTGGGTCCCAAAATTGACCCGTTTTTACTAAATCGGTTCAGGTGGCACACAAAACGAGACAGCATGGTGGGACACATCCCGAGTGAACCCGAGGCGCTTTTCAGATCCAATTTCATTGCGAAACCCCTAAAAACCCAAAAAAGTAAAAGGATCAAACAAGTCATTTTTCTTAAATACGGACCATTTGTCCAAGAATTAGAGCAATCAGGCATCCCAATCTCCTTTCATATAAAAAATAGGTTATCATCACTGAGTCCTTTGTGGGGGGCAAAAATCGAGCATCTACACTCATGTTTAATAAACTTAAAAGGCAATTCATCAACAATGATCATAAAAATTAAGGTGTTTCTTATTGCTTCTTGATCAAATTTTCAAGTACTAAGAGTGCCAATCGGTTGAAAATTTCAATTGTGTTTGTCTTAATTCTACACTAGAAGGAATTCTTTTGCATGCATTCATGTAATTTTTAAGTGCGGTAATGCCATTTCTTCTAGAATCACAATAAATTCCTTACCACAATGGTTGCACTTGCCTTTAACATCCCCTTTTGCATCTTTGAATTTGGAGAAGTGATCTCACACATCCGATCTTGGAGCTATTGCTCTTCGCTTTCCTCTTGCAGTAGTTATTGTTCTATCTTGAGGTTGCGAACTTCCATCATCAACATGCATTGTACTAGGTGTATCATCTTGACAAGACATCTTGATAATAAATTTAAAATTAGTCATAAAATCAATATTTCACAAATTTAGAGTTGAACATGTACATAAAGGATGTATTTAAAGCAAAATATATGTAATTAAACTCTTATTATATATGCTTATGACCAATTGCAATTTGCAACATACCATAAAATTTACTTTTTGGCAACCTTTTATGTTTTTAAATTCCAAAAAGAAGTAGTAGTTAGTTAGCACTTAGCAAATCAGTAAAGAGGACTACGAAATTTTCAAAGTTGACTTCATTAATTTAACTATAATCTATAATTAGAGTTCTTATTAAATTTATTTTTTTTAATTTTGATAAAAAAAATCTCATTTGTACTATAACTAGAGTTGTACCTGCATATAAGTTGTAAACAGTGTTAGAACTCTAATCCTTCTAATTATACTTTATTCTTTTATGAGTATTACCATTCATGTTATAGTTCAGTGGCTGTAGTTATAAAGAGAATATGTTATAAATTATAATTTCAAACAGATTAATTCAACTTATTGAAATAGTTAAAAGTTAATCGTTCTTTCCTTACCCATATTCTGATACTCATTCTATTTAACATGCTAGTAATACTACCAAAACATCACATTTAAAAAATATAAAAGCAACATTTGCATCCTAATTTTATATCATCTTTGACTTTAAATTCTACTTTAAATGGTTTTCTAAACATATTCAAAAAAATATAATTAGTTTCTTATTTCATCCATTTTCAATAGCAAAAAAGCTATACGTGGAGGACCTTCCCAAGCTAGTTCAATGGCAAATGTCCACTACAAACTATAGGTCCAAAACCAAGTTCATCTTCCTATTAAACATATACAGGACAATCAGTATTGCATTTCATTTCATTTAACAAACATTTATATCATTTAGATGATAAATTGATGGATTATATCTTTTATATTTCTTATGTTACCTTATTGCTTGTCATATCTAGTCAACTTTGAACATATCAAAATTGTTTATTACCAGTATAATAAAATGCTTTTATAAAAGATTCAAATCAAAGAAAACAATAAAATGTATAAAACATTAAAATTATTGATTACCTTTACATTTTATTACTAATATGATAAAATGCAAATGTGTAGATATTATATGAATAAATAAGAATTGTATAGTCACATTACTCGTTATATGAATTGCATAGTCAAAAATCCCAAAATGCAGACTCAAAATATGAAGAATCTTTCACTTTACTCATTATGAACTAAAGAGAACAGCACATTCACATTAATTAACAAGAAAAATCAAGAACATAGCTTGAATTTGTAAATCTTGTAAAGAAAAAAATTTAATTTATTATAAAATAAAGATATGAAATCTAAAAATTTAAGATTTGCACAATAAAATTAACAAAATAAAAACACATAAATTTATACAAAGAAGAAATACATAGATTGGTTTTGAAATTACCTCAGTCAAGAAGTCACAAATCGAATTATTAATCGGACAAAGAGAACTAAGATAGTGAGAGAGGCTTTAAGTAGTTGTTTAGTAAGAGAGAGTCGTCATCTTGTTAGAGAGGGAGAGCGGCTGTAGCCTATGACTGTTGTTTGAGATTATGAGTGAGAGGCTGAGGTGCAGCGTGAACAAAAAAGTGATGAAAAAAAAGAGGGAGAGAAAATCAGTTTAGGGTTCCAAACTGATATTTTTTAATTGCTGGCTTAGTCGGTTTATCCGATTATTAGTGACTCTTACCGAACTGTGAACTGAGAATCGAAAAACACTACTTAATCACTACAAAAAAATGCCAAATTGCAATCGATTTTAGCAATCACCATCTTCACACTCATTTTGAGATCGATTTGATACCCTTTTGCGATCAATTACAGTGATTAAATAATGACAAGCTTTGCGATGCCTATGCAACGAATCTGGGACCTACTTGCGATCACTTTTGCGACCAACATACTGTCCGTCACAAATTTTTACGGTGTAAATTAGCAGGAATATTTTGCAACAGATTAGCAATGGAATAGCGACAATTAGGAAATCTACAGGTTTGCGATGGATTATATTGGTCCCAAAATTCACCACTTCGACGAGTGACATGTGTATTTGTTTGTTTAACAGTCTGTGATAGATTTATGTAAATTTACGATCGATTTTTTGTTTGACGCGTCAACTAATATTGGGACCGATTAGCGACATATTAGGCGATCACAATTTTTTAAGGGTTAAAAAACCCCAGTCTCCTTCCTCGCGCAACCACAGTCATAGTTTCTTCCTCTCGCAAAAATTTTCACGCCTCTTCCTGTTCCTCGCTGTCCGTCACCGTCCGCCGACTGTTGAGGTGGTTTTCAATGGGATTTCTCTCGCCACCAGTGGTTCCGTCAGCCTCTCTCCTTCTCGCACGACTATAGTCCAGGTTCCTCTTTTCTTTGTCTTTATTTTTTTTATTTTGTTGTCGTTGTTCTTTAATAAAAATCGAATGTTTTGCCTTCTATTTTATTTATTTGATGATTTAATCATTTGTTTTGCATTTAATGTTGTTTATTTCATTTGTTAAGTGAAATATGATATGTTTGGTTTGTTAATTCAAAGTTTGGTTTGTTAGTAATAATTAAGATTTTCTAGAAATACTGATAATGAGATTATTTGCATATAATTGTCATATACTGAGAATGGTTTATTAATTTTTCTACTGTTAAAATTACTCAAAGTTTTATTTTCTAAAATAGGATTCCAATTTTAAAATTTGATATTGTAACTGAGGTAAGCTACAAATATTAAACTTGATAAGCAAAACATTTTAAAAAAGGAATCTGCTTTTTGTACAAAATGTGAAAGCAAAACACATTAACAGGTTTAATTTGTTCTTATTTTTTTTACCATGAGATATTTATATATTATCTATCTAGAAATAAGGTTTTAAAAGCAATAACACAAATTACATAGGGGATTAAACACAAGGTTTAATATTTTGTATTTTGTATAGGGCTGATTTTTTTTTAGTATTTTGTGATTTTATATAGGGCTAAATTTTTCTTTTTGAGAAGGATATAGGGCTCACTTGGATAGCTTAAACATGTTAGTGTTTTAGTCATATTGCTAGACTTTGAATTTGCTAGTTTAATTTGCAAACTTGTTTATTATCCATAAACTTGATTGTAGGTAGTTTATTTTGTGATTCTATGATAATTAGTTATAGTTTAGTATTGTTATATTTTAATTAGTTTTTAGTTTGTGGTTGATATTATTAGTATTGAATTTTAATATATGTTTGATTGTCAAAATGTTTAATTGAGAATTAAGATGTTTGTTTGAATTTCAATTCTTTTGTTCTATTTTAATATTACTTATACAATTGTGATTAAGTTTGATTGGGATGTTGAGTTTGTATAAAAAGGAGGCCTAGTAGTGGTCATAAGTTGGAGTTATAAGGTGTTTCAA
Source organism: Jatropha curcas (assembly GCF_041381405.1). Taxonomy (NCBI): domain Eukaryota; kingdom Viridiplantae; phylum Streptophyta; class Magnoliopsida; order Malpighiales; family Euphorbiaceae; genus Jatropha; species Jatropha curcas. The sequence continues at coordinate 17,321,327 of NC_143159.1, forward strand.
TAATAAAAGTGTTTTTTTTCACTTAGTTTGACATTTTTATAGGGAAATGCTGTCGAAATTCATTTAGAAATTAAACTAAATGCATAATAAACTTAGATTTTCATTACAACCTCCATTGCAAAATTTCAAAACCTTGCGAATGAATGTAGCAGTAGAAATACAAACCTTAGTTTTACGTTCAATGTCTTTCTCATTTGTATAAAAGAGAAGGCACTGAATTGTCCAAGTTGGACAATCTAGGAATGTCTGTCAGTAGAAAAAGCACGAAACAACAAGCCTTTACATATACACTTATCTAGAATTTATGTTGTATCTCCTCATGTGTTCTCAGGATGCATATATAGTGGGTTCAATTGATCCGCATTATGTATTCAGAGAACTATGGGGGAGATGCTATTGAAATTCTTATCGGTGCATAGTGTAAAGGAGTTGTTTCGTGTTAACTATTGAATGGAGACATTTCTAGAGTGCTAGGTTCATACCAAATTTAAAAGAAACACGAATTTCGTTTGTTATAAGAATATGAACTCTGAAGGTAAGTTTATGAAATCTAGCTTTAACACAATTAATAAGCCACTCTTACAATTTCATTAATGTTTTGGGATAATAAAAATAGAATTTCTTCATTACCGATGGAGGTGTTCAAATACACTCACACAAAGGACCACGATGGAGAGACTTTTATCAATAGGCGTGCAATAGGCGTTAATGTGAGTATGAGACATTTTTCTATTATGATAGTCTTCTATTATTTATGCATTCAATGGAGGTGTTCACTACATCTAGCAACTATATAAAAATCATTATGTTATTGTTTTCAGGAGAAATATAGTACAGCTCGCAATCGTGTTCTCTCTTCTCAACCTACATCTGATGGTCAGTCGAGTGTTGATGAGTTAGCTTTATATTTAGACGCGGCATGAGGGCAAAAGAAGAGGAAGGTGTATGGCATCGACTCCCAGGCATCACAGTGCGACTACCGATCAGCTTCAAACACTGTTGGTGCTCCACCATCACGACCACAACCCAAGTATAGTGCCGAGGAGATTAGTACATTGAGAGCTCATGTTGATGACCAGGATAGACAGCTCGCGGAGCTTAGAGCACATGTGATGCAGATGTCTGGTCCCTAGATGACTGTTACTTCCTCTGATCCTCCGACTCTTCTAGATCCACCAGTGCCAACTACTACTAGGCCTTAAACGACATCTTTCATTCATCCTCCTTCAGATACTGTAATTGATACTACAGCAAACCCAAAGGACACTACACCAGATCCTGCAGCCACTTCATCGGTCCAACATCATAGATTTGACTTCGGACCAATTTAGATTGCTATTTTCATTGATTTCGCTTTTATTTTTTGTAACTTATTATGTATACGATGTTTTTTGGATTGTTGTGATGATGATGATGATGTGTGTATATCTATATATATAAGTTATTTTTCAACTAGTATATAAAATATCTATTTGTACAAATATTTGCAAAATATTTTTTTTCTTTTTAAAATGATTTTGCGACCTATCTGCGACAATTATTATTCTTTTAATAACACACATTACGATAGAATAACGACCGAAATTCAAAATACGCAAGGAAAAATTACGATAGATTTGTGACTGCCCATTTTCATTTGCGACTGTGGATTAGGCGGGAACTTTTTAGGACCGATTTGCAACAGCCACTATATGACAGATTGTTTACCAAATTACGAATATTCTACCGATAAATTTGATTCTGTCACCAATTGGTCGCAATAGGGAATTTGCGACCGATTTGACGATCGCCATTCACCGAATTTTTTGTAGTGTATATTGAACTGAATCGGTCAAACCGACTAACTGAACTAGTCAAACTAAATAATATCAGTTCAGTCGGATATTTTGCTCTCTCCTAACTTGTAACACCCACCGCCCAATCCCGAGAGACCCGACTGCGGATGCCACATTCAGTGCGGAAGGCACCGTTTTAACTAACATATAAAATCATATAATCGGATTATGAATTAGAAGTGCTTTAGTATTCACAAGTTTAGCGAGTGATATTTTGTTATTAAAACACACACACACACACACACACACACACACACATATATAAATATATATATATATTTATTTATTTATTCATTTATTTATTTATTTATGAAAAACGATTTGGAAAAATCCTACAAAAAAACTGTAAGAGTTTCCCCTAAAAACTAGGCTCACAAAAAATGTGAATACCAAAACACTCCCAAATTCAAACTCCAAACCCCCAACAACTCCAAATCATCAATACAACACAACGACACTTCTATAACTTCATAACTATGTAATCTCTCATTAGCATCATGATGATCATTAAACTAAATGCATTCATTATATATCAAGTCCTAATGATCCAATCATGCCAACTAACTTAAAAATATTTTATATCCAGTCATTAAATAAGTCCCATCCTGATCTCTAAATATATACTCCAAAATAATTTTTAATATTATACTTAAGTTATATAACTCGAATAACATAATCTCCAAATAGATAATAATTATACATGTTATAATTCTTAATTGCATAAAACTAATTCTACTACTACCAAAATGGTCTTTTCTGATCTGATGCTACTCTTCTGGTCTTCGAGTAGCGATCACGGTCTTCAACTTGCGCGTGATAAAAATCAACACGCTGAGTATAAAACTCAGTAGTGCTCATAAATCACATACTTACCAATGTTGCGATGGCAACATACTTAAACCATAAATTTCATAAAAAGTTTCACAATCATAAAATTATTGAATATGCAACATGCATATACATTTATAGCAAAAAAATATCAAAGTAAACTTACAATTTGATAACATAAATAACTTAATCCTTTCATACTATAAGTTCATTACTATAGACATTTATTTTACCAATAAATATACTATTTATTTTAAAACCATGTATCGAATTATCGTGCTTTAAAGATTCATTTGATAACATAATCATTTATTCCTAAACTAAGATTAACTAAAATAATATATTCTCATTAATTTAATTTCCTTAAAAATATTTTCTAAAGGGGCTCGCATACACTTAGGAGAAAATGAAGCATATAAGATTTCATAAACTTATTCATAATGGCCTTATATGCCAACATTATCATAAGGCTTCAAGAGCCTATCATAACATATGGAGCGCATCCGCTCTAACATAAGGCACCCACATGCCTAGCATATTATCATAGCTTGATATCATAATTGCATCAAATGACAAGCATGCTCATCTTACATAATAAATCAAATCACCATCAGATTCATACCAAGTATATTACAGCTCAAAAACATAACTTGATTTCTTAATTTATAACACTTCTCATAAAACTTATTTTTCTTTAGTCTTCTTGAAATTATAATGGAAGCTTAATTTAAAATTTAAGTAATTCATAAAAATTTCATACTGAGGCACAATTACTTAAGAGAGGAAATTTCTCATTAAACTCATTTTTTTTTTCAAACTTTCTTAAAGTCATAGCAAGATTTATCATAAATAAAATCTTATCATATAAGTCATACTTTCCTTATGCAATTCAAGGCACACATACTTTAAGCACCCATTTCTCATAAACTTTAAACATATGAAAATTATCAAATTTATCATACCTATGTAAATCAAGTTACCATTACTCAAAACATATAATTAGTATAACTTAAAAGGTCCAAGCATCAAATAAAAAGATAAAGTAAGCCTTACCACCCTAGGGTGGTTCGGCCTCTCTATGGTGGTCAAGGGGAGGAGGTTTCCTCCTTCAATCAAGCATGCTAACATTATTCTTATGCACCCAAATAATCATTTAAATCATTAGCATGCATCAATTAAACCAAGTCCATATCTTTCCCCAAATTTCCAGCAATTTTCACTCATAGGAAAAAAATTACTAAAAACATAACATAAGTACAATTTAACTTCACTATCCATTAAGGATGTCCATAACAACACATTTAGAGGCTAATCAATACATTAATTGAGAAGGAAACTCAACTCCTACTTTAAACATGGTTCGGCCAAAATGGGAGAACGAGGGGAGAAGTTTCTCTCAACTAACTAATCATACTAGCAATATTCAAATACACCCAAGAGCACAATTATTCAATCAAGGTTCAACAATTCAAGCAATTCATACAAATCCCCAAATTTTCACATAATAGCATAAATCTTAAAAATCAAAATTTGAAGAGAGGAAGTGTATCTATGAACACTAATCTTAAAACAAGCTTTGGCAAGCTTAGATTAAAGCTCTCTAAGTTTTAGCTTTTCCTTTGTCCTTGCTAGAGGGTTCCCCAACCTCTACATAAATGAAAATCAAAAATCAAAACCAAGAAGATAAATAAAGAAGAATTGGAGCATGAATATGCTAAAAGAGGAATCTAAACCCAAAAATAAGAAAGAAAATCATCAAACCACTTACTTGATTTCAGTAGAGAATTTCCAAAATTTCTTGAAAATAATCACCAAAAATTACTATCCCAGCTTAAATCTCTAAGATTAATTACTTATATAAGGTTTAATAGAGTGAAAATGGTGTGTTTAGTAAGTAGGAATTGAAGAAAAACAATGAGAATAAGAGGAAGAAGGTGACGCCCAAGAGGAGAAGAAGAAGAAAAAAAAAAGAACAGTGGTTGCTCAATGATAAGAATTGACTTTTATAAGTCAATAAGGGCATTTTAGTCTTTTACAGCTACTTTCTTAAGAAGTTGTAAATGGATGGCTACGATTAAATCAATGGTACTCTAATCTAATAGCTAAAAATATTCTCCAATTAAATTCCTTTAAAATATTATTTGTCTCTACAAAATTCTTAAATTTACTCCATAAAAACAATTTTTCAAATTTCCTTAATTAATAAAACACATAATTCACTATTCACTAATTATCTAAATTCTCCAAATAAATTCATTACTTACTTTCTACCAATAAAAATCATGTACGCATGCTCCAAAAATATTACATAAAATATAAAATCTAAATAGTAATTTTTTCGGACCGAAATAATATCGGTTCTCAAACTGGTGGTACTATTCACAAACCGGAGATACTATTCACAGACCGGTAAACTACTATTTCAGATATAGAAAAATAGGGCGTTATAGAGCATGATTTTTTTATTGTTATTCATTTTGGTTATTTCAATAGCATCTTTAATCTATATGGATTATTCTATTTTTATTAGATAAATGGATGAGATGATTGGATAAAAAGAGGCTTTATGGATATGTGAGTCTATTAATCTAAAAAAAAAAAAAAAGAAGATTTGATCAGTTTGAATATAATTTTTATTGATAAAATTGTTGTGTTTGTTTTGTTTAGTAATGAAATTGTTGCGATTTTTCTTTGCAATACAAGGTATTGATTTGAAACTTTGTTATTTTATTGCAAGAATATTTGATGCATATAATAATAAAGAAAAAATAAGTAAACTGGGTTTTTGTTTTCTTACATTACAAGTTGTACTTTGAAAAAATAATTACTGAAAGAAAAAAAAGTTTTATATGATTTGTTTCATCAAAATGCTAAAATCAATAATAATAATAATAATAATAATAATAATAATAATAATAAGTTATATAATTAGTAGTTTTTTATCCATAAACATCACGTATTATTCTTCCATTTCTTTTTCCTCTTAAATTTTAAATAATCCTCAATATTGGTCACTCTTGCAATTTATATTTCTCACTTTATATTATCAATATAGTTTTTATTATTCATTTCAAAAAAATAATAATAATAAAACTAGTCGTTAATCAGCGCTTCGAGCGGTTAATTACATTATCTAAATGTAATTAACTTAAGAATATTAATTAAATAAATAAAAATAATTTAAAATTTTTAAACTCATAATAATTAATATATCAGTTAAAATAATTATAAATAATTTTTTTTAAAAAAAATCTAGAATTTTATTTTTATTTTTATTTATATTTTAGTTGAATGATTATTATTATCATTTAAAATCTAAAAAAAATTGATTATTTGAAATTTTTAAAAAGAATATACAATAAGAGAAGAATTCTTGAATTTTTTTTATTCAATGTTTTTATATAAATTTTAATCATAAAAATATATATATTTATTTATGTATTTTTTTTATGTATTGTCTCATTGCTTTAATTAATAATTCTACAACAAATAAATAAAAACATCAGTTAAATTATTAAATATTTTAATAATATTTTTGTCAACATTTTATAAAAATTCAAATCAAATTGATTTATTTCCACAACTCTTTAAATTTAAATGAGTTCCAATAACTATAAACATAGTATTATTAGGATTTAATTAATAGAATGTATTAGAGTCATTTTTAAACATTATAACTATATTAGAGTTTGAGTTAGAGATAAATTCATAAAAAAATGTAAATAATTTTTATTATTTAACTATCAAATATTAATAATTAATAATAGACATGCAACAAAAATAAAGTCAAAAACATAAACATAGAACGAAAGCACAAAAGCAGGATCTTCTATTTGAGCATAATTTATTATCACTTTGATGAATCCATCAACCTATTGGAAACCTAGAATATTTTTAGAAAACTATTAATAGTCGTACTCATATCATAATAAATACTGTGTTTTAAAAAACAAACGGGAGTAGGTAGCCTATGGTTTAATCAAGCCTTAACAACTTTTAAATCTATTGCTTATTCTTGATTGGGGTGGGTTGGCAATGGAGGCTACTGGACTTGGTTACTGCTGATGTTTCCTCTATCGTGGTTCAACAAACAACTTGCTTTGATGTGGTTCTTTTTGTTTTCTCTGTCTTAGTTCAACAAACCACTTGCTTTGATGTGGAAATCATTCTGTTTGCACAGGTCTTTAAAAACTTGACAGCTAATTCTATTGATGAAGGGGAAAAGAACCTTAATATTACAGTTGCCTCTCATACATCAGCTAGTCATTTACAACCTCCAGATATATCAGAGCAAGAGGCAAAAGACCCTGCTGCCAAAATCAAACATTTAAATTGGGTCAACTTTATGTCTGAAATTAAAAAGAAAATATAATTAATTAGATCAAATTGGATGAATTAAAAAGAAAATATAATGATTTAATATGATTAATTTATAGGAAAACGTTAATTGAAATATTAAGTTATCCAATTAGAACACCAAAAAAAAAAAAAAAAAGAAAAAAAAGAAAAACCATAAAAATTTCTAAAAAAGAAAAATAGAATGATGAATAAATTATGGGTCCATCTGCGCATATTTAAGAAACACAATGGAGAGGAAGTATGCACTGTAAGTATGAGCAAACCATCTTCTAAATATACAGCAGAGAAATCAGACTCCAGAGAAGATAAAAATGGAGAAGAAGCTGCAACAAAGATGAAAAGAATTAACCAAAAAATTCTGATTTTAAAAAAAAAAAATGTTTGAAAATTAATAATAGTACCTAGAGACATGTATGCACTGAGAAGTCCAGGATTTTGAAGATACCAGCAAGCTAAGGAAGATCCATGGAGGAAATTAGTAGCAGAAGTAAAAGCCATGGAAACTTGTAAGTTTTGTTCAAAGGAAGTAGAGAGATGTATATAATAACGTCTTCAATGGACATGTTCAAAGGAAATAGAAAGGTGTATATAATAACGTCTTCAATTAACATAGATCTCTAGCTAGATTTTAAAGGTTTAGTTGGATTAGGTTGGATGATTAGATAGATTCGATTAAAAAATTATGAATTATCTGTTATCATTATTATATATTAAATATTAAATAAAAAAAATTAACCAATCAAAATATAGAAAAAAAATTAAAATTTTCTAAATGAAGAAAAATAAATACTGAACAAAGAAAATGCCTTGAAACTTTCTATTTATTTTAGCTTATACATATATGTCACGACCCGGAGCCATGGGCCAGACCGGCACTAGGGCCCAAGTAAGTATAAGGCCCCTGAGGCTCGTAGTAAGCTTGAACCACTAAAATTCAACCATATCAATATGAATTTCAAACAATCAGCCCATATTGCTATATATGATAAATCTTATAGTTATATTATACATTGGCCCAAATATAACATCTTAAACATTTTATAGCCCGGGCCAATTATAATACGAAACATTCATAATATGGGCTAATTGGTCCATACATTCATATAAACGATTAACTAATATCCTCATAAGTTTATCGGTTACAATCTACAACTGCAGAATTCACTAACAGATAAATATAAATATATTGTAATATATATAGCTACATAATTTAAATAACTGTAGATTCTAAAAGTTACTTTTCTAGCTCCGCGGGAAGGAGACAAAGCTTTAACCGGAACAAAGAAGTGTCTACTACCTGGACAAGTTAAACAAAGAATTGTAAGTCTAATAATGAATTGTGATTATTGCATAACACAAGCATTCACACGAAATGCTTCCTATATTACTAAAATGAACACTCATGTAACACCCACCGCCCAGCCCCAAGAGACCCGACGGCGGATGCCACATTCGGTGCCGGAGATATCGTCCTAACATAACATATAAATCATAAAATCAAATTATGAATTAGAAGTGATTAAGTATTTACAAGTTTAGCGAGTAATTTTTTTATTTGTTATTCAAATAAATATATATAACTTATGAAAACAATTTAGGAAAAATCCTACAGCAAAATTGCAAGAGTTTCCCTTTAAAAACCGCGCTTGCCAAACATGTGAATACAAAAAACTCCCAATTTTAAACTCTAAACCCCCAGCAAACTCCACTAATCATCATAGCAACACAACAACACTTCTATACCTTCATAACTATAGAAACCCTCAATAGCATTTTAATGATCATCAATTAAATGCATTCATTATATATGTGTGTGTGTGTGTGTGTGTGTGTATATATATATATATGTGTGTGTGTGTGTGTGTGTGTGTGTGTGTGTGTGTGTCAAGTCCTTATGTTCTTAATCATACCAACTATCTTAAACATATTTTATATCCAAACATTAAATAAAATCTCATGCTTATCTCCAAATATATACACCAAACTAATTTATCATTACATGCTTGAGTTATAATTCAAATAACATAATCTCCGAAAATATAATAATTATACATGCCATGATTCTTAAGTACATCAAACTAATTCTACCACTACTAAAATAGTCTCTTTTGTTCTGAAGCTACTCTTCTGATCTTCAAGTAGCAACCACGGACTTCAACTTGCGCGTGATAAAAATCAACGCGCTGAGTATAAAACTCAATGGTGCTCATAAATGACAAACTTACCAATGTTGCACTGGCAACACACTTAAAATATAAATTTTCATCAAAAGAACATACATTTACATTTATAGCAAAAGAAATATCAAATAAACTTATAATTAATAACATAAATAATTTAATTCTTCCAAATCATAAATTCATTACTTGGACATTTATTATACCAATACACATACTATTTATTATAAAACCATGTACCGAAATATCATGCTTTGAAAATTCATTTGATAACATAATCATTTATTTCCAAACTAAGGTTTACTGAAATAATATAATCTCATTCATTTAAGTGCCTTAAAAATATTTTCCAAGGGCTCGCATACACTTAGGAGAAAGAGAAGCAGATAGGTTTTCATAACTTATTCATAATGGCCTTAGGTCGCCATCTTATTCATAACATATAGAGCGCGTCCGCCCTGATATAAGACACCCACGTGCCTAGCATATGATCATAGCTCTTATCATAATGGCATCAAATGCCGAGCATGCTCATCTTACATAATAAAATCAAATCACGCATCAAATTCACACCAAGTATATTAAAGCCCAAAATCTTTGTTTTAATTCTTAATTCATAATACTTCTCATAAAACATGTCTTATTCTTTAGTCTTCTAGAAATCATAATGTAAGCTTACGTTATAACTTAAGTAACTCAAGAAAACTTCATACGTAAGCGTAATTACTTAACATAGGAAATTTCTCATAAATTCATTTTCTTTTAAAACTTTGTTAAAGTCATAATGAGATTTATCATAAGTCATTTCCTATCATATAAAATCATACTTTCCTTATTCAACATTCAAAGCATATACACTTTAAGTACCCTTTTTTTTCATAAACTCTAAACACATGAAAGTTATCAAAATAATCACACTTATGTCATATATATAGCTTATCATAAAAAGAAATGAAGTAAGCCTTACCACCTTAGGGTGGTTCGGCCTCTTAAAGGGAGGAATTTCCTCCTTCAATCAAGTATGCTAACATCACTCTTATACACCAAGGTATCCATGTAAACATATCCATAACAACACTTTCAAACTTATGTCTTATTTTCATCAAAATAATCCTAAAATATACACATAATCAAGAGAACCTCATCACACATGATTCATACATACATTTATCCAAATAAACCTATGATTCAAGGCATAGGAAATTTCCAGCATTAAAATAACCTTGACCTTTGCTGGGTTTTTAAGACATAACTTGAATTATAGATCTCCAAATTGAATGAAATCAGATTCACTAGAGAGCTAAGACAAAATTCTACAAATGTAATGAGGGACCACAGCCCAGTTCAATTTGTAAGATAGCAAACAAAAGCTAGGAACATAGACCAACAGACCAGACCTAATTCAGTAGAACCAAGTCCAATGTTTATTGAATTCCTACTTAACCAAACACTCAAAATAAACCAATCTAGAACCAGAGAAGTCTCAAGACACAGGGAAACAACTTTCATGAAGAACTCAGAACCTAATCTTGTCATTATAGTGGTCAAAATGGACACTCAATTCAGTGATGCATGTGGCCCGATATAACAGAGTGAGTTTGGGTGTTTCAATCATAAGTTGAGCTATATATATCCAAATTGGACACAAGAGGATGGGTTGGAAAGCTGAGAAGTAGACCTACATCTTCTATGAAGAAGTCAGACACAATTGGAAAATAGAAAGGATCGAAAAATGGTCCTTAATCTCACTCAATAACACGTTTTTCCCAAATTCAGCTTTCTTTAACCATGAAAAGAACATGAACAACAAAGATACAAGGTAGAGGTTCTACCACGTACAAAATACTCATCAAACATCACCCAAGAGCATGTTATTGCAACTAAAGTTCAACAAATCAATCATTTCATACAAAATCCCAAAATATACACATGATAGCACAAATGCACAAAATCAAAAATTAGAGTAAGGTAAGTGTGTTTATGAACACTAACCTTAAAAACAAGCTTGGATTAAAGTTTCCCAAGCCTTAGCTTTGCCTTACACCTTGGTAGAAGGTTTCCCCAACCTTTGGCTCAAGTAGAGAATCTCCAAATTTCTTGAAATTAGTCACCAAAAACCACTTTTCAACCTTAATTCTTTAGGATTTTATAACTTAAATCAAGTTGGGTGGAAAAGATTTGGTGGATTTAGTGAGTAGGAAATGAAGAAAAACAAAGAGAAGAAGAAGAGGGAGTTGGCGTTAACATGGAGAAGAAGAAGAAAAGAAAAAGTGTTGCTCAATGATTGAGAAGTTGACTTATAAAGCAACTAAAGGATAATTTAGTCTTTTCCCACAATTGGATGGCTAAGATTAAGTCAAAAGTAATCTCATCTAATGGCTAAAAATTTTCTCCAATTAAATTCCTTTAAAATATTATTTATCTCCACAAAATTCTCAAATTTAATCCTTAAAATAATTCCTCAAATTTCCTAACTTAATATGACACCATAGTTCACTATTCACTACTTATCTAAATTCTCCAAAAATATCATTTACTTACTTTCTACCCATACAAATCATGTATGCATACTCCAAAAATATTAAATAAAATATGACACATAGATAGTAATTTTTTTTCGGACAAAAATAATACTTATTCCCGGACCGATGACACTATTCACAGACCGGTAAACTTACTATTTCAGACACAGAAAAATGGGGCGTTACAGTTCTACCCCCCTTAAAGAATTTCGTCCTCGAAATTCACTTGAATTAAGTAATTACAAATATCATAATATTTTTCCAACTTAATTTATTCTTCCTTAATCGGCTAGCACTTGTTATCCTTATATTCTATACGTGATTCTTCCAAATGAACATCTATAATAGCAAATTTAACCATTCCATATTTAAAAATTTTAATCTCATAATTATAGCATAAACTTATTTTGCATACAAACTGATTAGATCCTTAATATCCTCTTAAATTCCTTTACAAGAAAAATCCATAAACGTCTCTTATTCTATCTAGCACTTAATCCAATGACTTATATAACTTCCATACCAAACATATCGTCATATCAGATACATATCAAGGCATTTCATTTAAATATCATATTCAAAGATTTGCATAATGTAAATTCTCATAAAGCATACATATATACATATATTCATACATGCATACTTGCAAGTTCCACTCATGAGAAAAAAAATTAAACCAAAGGTCCAAATCTCAATACATAAAAACACAATCACGAAGTTATGCAAATCATGCAATGTGCCATATAGACTATCTCAACTTGACCATTTATCCCTAATGATTTGATAGTTCCATCCAAATAGAGCTCACTAAGTCATAGCAGTTCCACTTTTTTTTTTTTTTTAATCATAGATATCTCACATAAATCCATAAACCTTCTATGACTTGTAAATACTTCTATTAATTATTAACCAATCTTTTCTATCTTACAATGATCACTTATAAACTCTTGATCATTTTGGCTTAGAATTTATTCTCATATAAGCAGAGTGAGATCAACACGAACCACAATTTTTTTTACATATTCATGAAATCCCAAAGTATAGAAATTCTTATCATGTAAATACTATGATGCATCATTATTTCTATTGCCATCAAATCTTAATAACCATGATTCCAAATTTTTCAAAAACTCTAAATAATGAGTCTCATCTGATTTCAATCGTACTAATTCATACTCCTTCACATTTCTGTCATTGATTCTTTTCTTAATATTCATACAATAACATGACTAGATCCATACTTACTTATCTAATTTGTTGGGATACCATCAATTCAATAGTTGGACAACTATCTCTCCATGTTCGATGTCATTCATTAATTCACTTAACCATCATGGTCCAATAGTTATATAACATAATTATCTTAATTTTTTTGTAGGAGTCATTTACTTTTTCTTGGATCATAGAAGCTCTCATTACACAAAAATCCTTCTTTATAACTTAAATAACATCTAGAATTCAACAAATACTTTAAACATCAAAAGACTTAATCTCATTGAATTTAATTCTTAATTATACCATATTAAACCCTAAGGTGTCACAATTCATACAAGATCCACTACTAGGCACATCAAGATTAAAGCAATTTATTTCTGACTAAGAATTACAATTTACTTTTCTTATAACCATAGTAATTCATATTATTCCCGATATTCATACATTTGAAAAATAGCTGATGAATACCATAATATACTCTAATCCACCAAGTAGTAATTATTTCTCATAAATAGAAATTACTTCTCATAAATGGCTTTAAATAATGTTTCATTCCACCAACATTATTTCTTATGAAAACTACTCATCACCCATTATTTTAGCAAAGCACATCAAATCACTCATCATTTAAACCTTATAACTATCATTTATGTAAATACACCAATTAATATATATATTCTATCCAGAAAAATGCTTATCTCAATAGTCATAAACATATACTAAAATCAATACTCTAATTAAATAGATTGTAATGTCCTTGACTCCAAATCATTGAGTTCTCTTATTAGATAATACTAGCAACTCATTCTCAACATACTCCTTCCACAGGCTCATATACACACATTCATGCATTTGATGTATGCATTTCACATTCAACATGTATTCAATAAAAATAGCATGCCTTCATCATTTAACTTCACCTTAACATTTATAACCTTAATCATGCATAACTTAACATATCTTCTTGTGCACACAACAATACAACTTCACACTTCATCTTACACACTTAAATTATATACAAATGCTATTTTCATATTTAATTCGTAAACCAATATACTTTACAATTCATGAATCTATACAAATGAATTCATTTTCATTTATAAAACAATCTTTTCATTTATCAAAACTTTATAAAACCATACTTGAAAATTTAATTTTTTTTTTTACTCCAAAGTGTTCAAAAGAAGGGAAAATCCTCATAGCAAAATCATTTATCCATAAGCAACATAAAAGAAACATGCTTTTTATGGATTCAAAATAAACAAACCTTTCCACAAATGACTCATGCTATCAATAGCATGGATACAAATCAATTTCAAAATTAAAATTTATATTTCAAAAGTCAAATCTCAAATATACTTATAACACTTAGAAATTATATCAACTCAGGAAAAAGAACATAAATCTCTAACGCCTCAATAATATCTCATCTCCAATAACCACTACATCGAATCCCTATCCATTATTCTCTAAGAATTTCCTCCATGAATAATTCATTCAAATGATCCAGAAAGATATAACCATCAATCATCAGTAGTAGCCTCAATATATACTCCGCTTACCTCGACACCTTTCTCCAATGGCTGATTGTTTCCAATTCAAACCAATATGGCATGTATTTAACTTAAATTATACACTCACTTCAAAACAAATAAATTCCTACATATATACACATATAGTCCTAAAACCGCCTAAACCTATGCTCTGATACCACTAAATGTAACACCCACCGCCCAGCCCCAAGAGACCCGACGGCTGATGCCACATTCAGTGCCGGAGACACCGTCCTAATATAACATATAAATCATAAAATCAGATTATGTTGCTTCTCTTTTGAGTTCCCGCAAGTATACAGATCGCAACGTAGTAATAAAAGATCGATCCCACGAGGAACGAGTTGAGTTCACTTGCTACTTTACTCTTAATGATATGTTTACAGAAATACGAATACAGAATTGATTAATTTCTATTTATGCTAAATCTAATGTTTAATTAACTCTAAAAATAAGTGTGTAGTAAGATACTTAGAATAATTAATCATACACAGGATTTTCCTTTTCTATGCAAAAGCTTGTAACATACAATAAATAATTCTTTAATTACATATGGTAAGATATAATTCAACTTCTCAGTAAAGAATTATACTATCTATTATATGTATTTCTACTTATAATAAAAACCTTATCTTGTTAAATATTAAACCTAATACTTATTCTTTGATTATTTCAATAAGACAGATTTAACTTTAACAGAAATAAGTGAAATATGCATATGTAAATTCAACTCAATGAATTAAATCTCTTTGATCTTTACTAAACTATTTCCTTCTGAGAATATAATTCAGTAACCTTGATTAAACAAAGATCAAAAGATAACTTAAGGAATTTTTATTGAATGCTACCAACTTAAATTGTTGCTTTGCATAGAAGAGTTATGAAGAACAACATACAACAAGTCTATAAAACAAGAGAAAGAAGTAATCTAACTCAAGCCTCCGGAGAGCGTCACACCTCGAGGAACTTCTTGATGTTCTTGGCACAATCAATAACAAGTGACTCTCGTCAACTTGTTCTAAGTATTACTATCACACTTCTCTTAATACAATCTAAGTTTTTCTGTTTCTGAATCTAACTCTGAATATGAATGAATGCTTTCTTTCTTCACTTTGATTGCTTATTTATAGAGGAGAGTGATGGTGGTTTTGGTGGTGATTGGTTGGCCAAAAGGTGCTTGAGGTGACTTCTCTTGGGAAGAGTCCCGACCCATACATGGAAAGATACGTATTTCTGATGAAAAGTCAGCAATTACGCCTCCTGGAATTCTCGAATCGCGCTTGCGAGGTTAAAGGTCGCGCTCGTGAATTCTGCTTCAAATGTCTCTGCCTCTTAGGAGTGCTTCTCGCGCCCGCACAGATGGATTTCGCGCTCGCGACTTTTGCTTGCAAACCTTCTGACTCTCAGGAGTGCTTCTCGTGCTCGCGCATTTGGATTTCGCACTCGCAACTTTTAGGCTTTTCTTTGCCTGCTGAGTCTTCTGGGAGTAGGTTGCGCGCCCGACCTCAAGTAGCGCTCGTGACTTGGGCATTTTCTTTGTTGCGACTTGCTTCACGGCGCGAAGGCTGGTGTGAACCCCTCCCCTGAAAACAGGGCATACGAATGCATGTGACTAAGGGCAGAAATGCACGTGAATGTATGAGTCGCCACCTTGTTTAATTATTTTAGGGTAAACTAGGAAAAACCCTAAGTGACTCCGATTTTAATTAACCTAATTACTAGATTAATTAACCCATATGTTTAAGGCATGGTCTACGAACCCGAGGTGGATCCCGAGACTATGTCATGCTGATGAACTAACCTATGGATGAATGCTTTGCAGGGTAAAATGAAATAATTGGACCAAATAAAATGTTTATGTGATTTCGACTTGCCGCTCGAGGTTAAATCCCAAACGTGCCTACGTACTTCCGTTTGAATGGAAGATCAAAGTCAACGTAGTTCGATAGGCCTTTTTAAAAGGGCTTTGAATGGGTATGCTTTATGCATGAGTGTGTGTATGCTTTGTGCATTTTGTTTTAGGCATTTTGCCTGAAAATTGATTGATTTTTAGGCATTTGATGCCAAAAGTGTTGATTGATTTGTTGAGGCGTTTGTTGCCAAAAGGAAGTGTTTGATTGGGCTTATTGTTGCCAAAAAAGAAGTGTTTGATTGGGCTTATTGTTGCCAAAAGAAGTGTTTGATTGGGCTTATTGTTGCCAAAAAATGGATTAAGGCTTTTAACCAAAGAGTTTTGTGATTTAGGCAATTTGTTTGCCAAAAGATTGGTTTATTTAAAGGCTTTTAGCCAAAAATGTGTAGATTTGAAGGCTTCTAGCCAAAAGTGTTGATTTAGGCAATTTATTTGCCAAAAGATGTTGATTGGGCGATTGTCGCCAAAATTGATTGATTTACGGCAATTTATTTGCCAAAAGATTGATTAATTCAAGGCGTCTTGCCAAAAATTGATGTGTAATTTAGGTAATTTGTTGCCGAAAATGATTGATTAAACTGTAGACAATTTATTGCCGAAAATGTAATTGATTAAGGCTTCTAGCCACAATTATTGATTAATTGGACTTAAGCCGGACTGTTCGAAATAAAGGCAATTAAACCGTAGTTATTAATTAACTAGGCTTTTTAGCCAATATTGTCGGATTTAGCATTAATACCACGATTATTAATTAACCGGGTATTTAAGCTTAATCATATTTGATTGAGGCAGTGTATTTACCTAATTGATGACATGAATGCGTTTATGCAGTTGTAGAGTTATTAGGAGTAGAAGAGAAATATGCATGAAGTGCTAAAATTAAATGAGCAGAGTTTTGTTTATTTACCTGAGTTAACCGGCGACCGCTTCTTAGCTTCAGCTTGAAAAACTCCGGATTAAGCTCCTCGTTTGGAGAATATTAATTTAGAATTAATTTAATTTAAGTGGCCAAATATCAAAGCAAGAAAGCAATAAAAACCTAAATTAAAAATGCAGAAAAGCAGTAAAAGAATCGCAAGGAGCGTAGGGGAGAAGGAGCGTCCGTCAACACAGACTGAGTGAGTAAAACTGAGGGCTTCGGGGCCAATTTATAGGCAAAATCGGACTGTTTCGGCGGCCTGAGCCGCCGGGTTCGGCGGGTTTGCTAATTTTTCGTTCCGGAGGCTTTTCCGGGAGTTCCCGACCTCC